>NW_027063065.1:0-50112 GCF_032884065.1 Artemia franciscana
AGACAGAAAGGGTTTTATGCAAATCTGTATATGGTGTCAAAATATAGGGTTGACTAACCACATAATATATCGACTGCTTTGCCGAGGGGTGCATTTTTTTTTCCGTTTGCCAGGTAACGGTAGCACGTCCCTTTTTGCAATGAGGTTCTTGAATAACCCTTAATTGTCAATCACTCGACTTTGAAGAATGTAAATACCCCTCATGGAAATTTAATAACTTAGGCTAAGCTATGAAGAGCAAGTAATGAATATGAAGGGGGGGGGAGATAATATCGAAGTAATTGTTTTCTCTTTTCCAAATTCCTCCCTGAAACCTTATTTAATGTTTATTTATGTATAGTAGGCTCCCAGCTAAAAATTCAAAATTTTCTTCAGTTTCGATCAACCCCTTTTGAACATTTAGTCACAAGATAAATTTTTCACAAGGCTCCTTCTTCTGGAGGAATTTCTTCCCTCAGATTTTGGATAAGCATAAACATTGTATCAGAATATTTACTAAGTTCTCTGTATAAATGCAGAGATATGCACATACATAAAATAACTGCAATTGTTAATATAGTTAAGAGTATAAAAATTGGTGTTAATGACGGTGGATGAGTACTGGTTGGTTCGCCCGTCAAAAAGAGTTCGAGTGGAAGTTCAATAGTTTTGTCAATTCTATTAGTTTTTGATATTAATTTTTCTTGCCAGTACTCATTCAGTTTTTTAATGGTAAATTTTGACATAACTTGATCTAATGGTAAAATAAGCTTTTCCACATCTGATACGGGCGAAAAAGATTTGGCAAGAAACGAAGTGACAGGGCTATAAAAATCTTGAATTATAAAAGACGAATGACTAATTTTACACTCACTGTTGATAGAAAAAACTTGGGTCTCACTAACGTTGATTGAATAATGTTTATAAGTTTGATTAGTTAAAAATAAATTTGATTCAGGACAGACAACATTCAGGGTAACTGGTCCTGACGTAGGGCTTGCAAAGACATAGGTGTCTTGGTCTAAAACAGCTGCAAATGGCGATGAGAACGCTGTTACCTTCCTTTCGCATAACTGGTTAATTGCACTTGTATCTTCTGTAAAAGCAGCATATGAGCATGATTTGAAGCTAGCTTTTCTCAGAACTATATGGCTATCACAAATGGTTTTCTGTTTATAGGATACACAATTAAATTCTAAATCATAACGGTTCAATAACAGGTATGAATCACCATCATTTGTTACAGCAAAAAAGTCGGAAGAAGGTTGAGTTTTAATATAATGTTGGGAGTCACTTATTCTGTACGGCACTGATATTGTTTCATACAAGTTAAGCTCACTGCCTATTCGATTCAGTGGTAAATAGCACACAACTATTAAATGTTCTGAAGTTGACATGAGTTCACATTTTACAATTTTAACCAGGTCCAAAAGATTTCCGTTAGGAGAAATGGCGAGCGCTTACGGATTTGGGAGAATGAGGTGGACGGTGATATCGACTTATGGACTTGGTCCATAAACTTATACATAGAAATTCTTAAATCAATTCTTAAACAGCGACAGAATGATCCCTAAGCCATTGACTAAAACCTTTATGTCCTAAGATAGTCGTAGCTTATAAATTACCATTTTTATCATTTCGTTTTTAAATATTTTCAAGTGTATGCCCAAAATTCAAATGAGCAGCCCGTCTGTCTTGATTCAAGTCTTTAAATCTTAGTTATATAGACATATTATAACTTCTACTTTATTTATACTTTTCCCAGAAAGTATCCAACTATAGTTTTACGTGTTTTGGTAATCGAATATTTTAATACGACATTAGTAGAGTGGAAACACTCAGTTATACATATATGCGAATATAAACAAACACAATTTAAAACAAAAGTCAAACCAGGCTAATTTTTGTAATGATACATATACATACACATATACATATAAAATGATACCTATATAAAAGAACACATCCCACACCAAAATTGTTCTGATCTAAACTGAAGTTAGCTTTATCAGCAGTTAGAGATTGGAAAAATAGACTTTTTTTTTATTGATTTTTATTTTAACATCAAGTGCTCCTACCCCTCAGTCTTACAATGTGATTATTGAAATTAGAAAAAGCAATTTCCACCTTGTGCGGAACCTATAGTAATGGCATTTATTAGCAAAACAATAACATCGATCCTATTTAAGCACGTCAAAAACCATTAGCCAAGGCCGTATCCAGAGCGGGGGTTAAGAAGTTTGACCTTGTTCTCTGCTGTTCCATTCGTGGAAGGACCCCGATGGCTGGTGAAGAGTTTTTTCACCTTCAAGGAACTCATAAGTCGTTTGAAAAGACTTGAGCGGAAAGGCGCGTGACAATCTGTCAATAGAAAACGAAACATTCCAAATAAGAAATAACGCGACGCAGTAAAAATTTACAAGTCTCTGAAGTAACATCAGGTACGGGTTCTAAGACAACTAAGGAAGTACGGACATCTACTCAGACAACGACATATTTGTTGCCTCCAGACAAAGGCAAAGGATCTAAAGTGTCCAAACACCACGTTTTAAAGCTTATTTCAGCGAAGACATTCTTTTGTAGCTCGGGCACAACTTTGGGGGTAATATTTCTACGCATGCAAATATGGCAATTCTGAGCCTCATTCTTCATATTTGTCGACATCTTGTCGAAATAGCAGAAATTTCTTAGTTTGACTAGGCTTCTTTCCGCGTTATGGTGGGCGGCCATGAGGACATGTGAATGCGACAGTTGGAAAACACCAGGAATCAGGCACCTAGGAATCAGTAGTTGTAAAATTTGCGCATTTGATTTTCTGCCTTCTTCCGGCGGCGGCATCCGATACAAAATCCTCTCCCACAAAATGAGCCTGTCAACTTCCTTCTGCAGCCATGGCACAATATTCCACTTTTCCAGTAACTTTTCAAGCTTTCCTGGATTCATTTGTGGATCTATAAATATACATTCATTTCCTTTCATATCATTCAATTTTTCATTTCTTTCCGAAGTATCAATATCAGGCTGGTCTTGGAGACTAGCAGCCTCTCCTAGGGAGTCATGGTCCTGTGGACTAACTGTAATATGGCTATTTTTGCCATTTCTATCTTCATTAAATCTCTACCCGGCGTCCCGGTCTTCCTGTCTTTGCAGGGCATCCCCATTTGTGCTACTAA
Organism: Artemia franciscana; assembly: GCF_032884065.1. Taxonomy (NCBI): domain Eukaryota; kingdom Metazoa; phylum Arthropoda; class Branchiopoda; order Anostraca; family Artemiidae; genus Artemia; species Artemia franciscana. Next base: position 3,153 of record NW_027063065.1, read on the forward strand.
ATTCAAATTTCGCGTAATCATTTGTCCCGTGCTGAAGCATTAAGCTTATAATTGGTGCTAATTCTACGTCATTCATCTGGTACTCCCTAATCTGTTGAACTTCCAAACCTAGAAAGTCCAAACTTCCTTTCGGCGAAGTTGAATTCATTGTCGTTGATTCTGTCTGTACTGTCACTGCAAAAAAAAACTCTGCTTCTTCATCCGCGAGTGAGAAAGGTCGAGTTCGAAGAAGCGTTTCGTCTGGTGGTTGGCTTAATACATCAACTGGGTTGAGCTTCCCCTTAATGTAGAGCCATTTTATGTTTCTGTCTGACAACATGACAATTGACTTGCTGACAAACAAGCAAACCTTTGACACCAAGGCCCTGTCAGAATCATCGTATGAATTGCGGTTCACATAACAGTAGTTAACAATCGTAGTTCAGGTTCGGAAAACAAACCGTAAAACCGAAACACATAGTAATTGAAGATTTATGTCGTGTTTGAAATAACCTGTGCGAAATAATTGTCCGATAAAGTGAAAAATAAATCAATTTTTCTGCCATTCTTCCCTCTCTTCAAAACTTATGCTGAGACATACCATCTTTTGAATTACCTTAGCCGATTGGCATCTTTTAGTAAGCCAGCCAAGTAACCACAGCCAAGAGGCATCTGTATTGTAAAAATCAGTTTGAATCGAATAAAAATTACATTTCTATTTTTAAATTTTAATATTTATTCTTTCTTTTTTTATTTACGACTCAAACGATGTACACGCAGTGGGTAGCAAAATTTCCATCCCTTAAACTTCTTGTTCTGACTTTCCTTCAACTTTCTCTCCCCTAGAGTTCTTTTTTCCCAATTTTCCTTCCCTTAAAGTTTGACCTTGCCTGCATCCATTTTCGTTCAACAGAGTTAAAAAACTAATATTGTATTAATAGATTTTTACGAGGGGAAAATCAAGGACCAAAGTGAAATTACAGCCGAGTGGCATCTTTTATTTCATAGAAGGTCGGAAGGACCGACAAAAACAAGATAGAAATATATTAATACTTTAAATTCAAAGATTACAAAAACAACGTGACGCATTCGTATGCGATGGCGTAGCTAAGGAATGGGGTACAGTAATCCCTGGGCAAATCATGAGTTGGGGCAACATTTACATAAGCAAGCTTTTAATTTAAATACCCAGGAAATCTGGGGGGGGAGGGGTTTGCATGTGTGTGACAAATTGATCCCATGAGTTAAAAAAACCTACCTAAATTTCAGCTGTTACATCGACATAAGACATGCATCCTCTCATTTTGATTTCCCTAATCTTATTCTTTTAATATTATTAATGGTTAACTCAACAGTTATCACTATAAGGTATGTTGGAGCGTAAAAGAAATTGTGAAATAAAAAATATTAACCTAAAAATAAAGTAAATTAAACTAATATAGACAAAACCAAAATAGAATAACATAAATACATAAAATGATGTAGGACAATACCTCTTTGATCAAAATGACCTCTATGGCTCTAATAGTTATAACTATCTCTGGGATTTCTTTCATAATACCTCCCAGAACCTTGTAAATGCGATCCCTGTAGCCCTTGATAATCTCTATATTGAAAAAAGTATTCCCCGTATTTGAGTGCCGGGTCATCTGGTATGGACCCTGCTGGTAAGAATTGTATTGATTTGAAAAGTTATTACCACGGGCAGCCCTTCCTGCTTGCCCATGGGGAGTTCTGGTTCTATTAATATTTATTTCTGCGACCCCTGCCGTAAGATATTCAAATTGGTCCATTTGGCTGTTAGATCCGAGGCTAGATTTTACTGACTCGATAGTTTGGGCGATTTCGAGTGCTTCGTCTAGATTATCATAATCATCTTGACTTAACCTAACCGCTTCTTTGAGCTCACTCCGCAGCCCCGTCTCGAACGCTTGCAGAACAATTGAATCGACTAAGGCAAATGCATCTATACTTTTTGAGTTGTCTAACCCTTCTGCTTTACAATAATCTATCTTTCCCGTTTTTAATCTCATATAAAATTCAAAGACAGCTTCCTCTGGTTTTTGCTTCATTTCTACTATTGCCTGCAGACATTGCCGAGGGGTTTTTCTAGCACCTACATTTCTTAACAATTTTTCGCATAGGTCGTCAAGCGTAAAAGTGTTTCCCGACTCAATTATTTCGTCCACATACCGCTGGAAAATTCCTCTACAGGTGTTTGACGCCATAACTAAAGTATAATCATCGTCCCATTTTAGAGTAGCCTTCACGCTTTTAAGTTGTCTTATCCAAGTCTTTACTTCCGATGGTTTTGTTAAAGTTTGAATGTGTGAAAAAGGGTCAACTACCATCTGATGGGTTATTTGAGAAGGGACCTGTTGATAGGCTAATTGAGAATTATCTGGGATATTTGTTGGGTTACTTGAATTTCCGGTGGACATCGTAAATCTTTACAAGAAGCAATAAAATTTATTAGGAGACAGATATGCTGTGTTAATTTTATGAGTCAATGAAAATCTATTGATGTTACAGACAGTAAAGAAAATGCAAAAAAATGATCTATGGATAATGCAAAGAGACTAAACTCATAAATTAATGAGGAAAAACTTATCGTACTTGGTGAAACTAGTACATTAGTCTATAGACAAGAAAATTCTAGCTTATAGATAGGAATATGGGAATCTCCTTTGCTAAAAATGAGCCGACTCGGGCGAAGAAAAAATTGTAGGGGGAAAAATCAAATGAAAAAAATAGATAGAAAACAGTAAGAATGCCACCATAGAGCAGAAAAGAACACCGCTACCACCACTTTGTAAGGTTTCACCCTATAGGGTGAGTAAGCGAATACTAGTGCTTTGAATTATGGTAGCGTGTCACTAGTATTCAATGTGCGAATAGGTTCACTTTTCTATCTACTATGGCAACAGTCTATCTGTTCCCTAAGTCCTATTATAAGTCACAATCTCTCAAGACAAGGAATTTTATTTTAGTAGGAGTATGTAAAAAACAGGTAAAGAAATATAAAGTGGAAAGAAGTTGAGCTGGAGAGTTCTTTCTCGTTGATGAAAAGTCCTTGCTTGGGCGAAGAAATATAAATCTGGAAAATAAAAAAAACTTACGTTAGATCTTGTAAATACACACGACAGGCTGTCCCTCGTATTAATTGAAAAGCTAGTATCCAAGAAAGAATGCTGGTCCAAGAGGAAAAACGATAAGCCAAATATAAGTAGCAGGGTTGTTATATCTATCTGTCGTCCAGAAATTGTGAATCAGAACTCCCCGAATATTGTTCTAACATTCGCTTTTAAGGGGCCCTCTCTGGTCCGGTTTTGTAATAAATTAAAGCTTTGAGTTTGACTATAGGTTGAAGGTTATCGAACGCTCAAGGTAAATACGGGCAGACAAATAAAAATGGATAAACAAGGGTTTGAAGGTGTCAGCCTGTTGAACTTGATCGTAGGTGAAGGTTACCCGTCTAAAAATAAACTGGTAAATAATGGGTAAACAAGAATTCGAGGATGTCAGCCTGTCGTAAAATTATATGTCGTATAGCTATGGCGTATAGTGTATGTTATATTATAGAATATAATATAAGGCAATACATAAATAATAGAAAGGGACTTCTCACAATTATGTGCGTAGATACAATGCTCCAACTATCGACGAAGTGGCAATCGTTATGGTCGGTGATCAGTTTTTACCTCGAGATATTATTCTTCATAAGCGAAACGCTCAGTTGTTAAGAATTTTTGAAACTCATCGATGCTACGATGCCCTACAATATCCTATCATTTTTTGGGATGGAGCCGACGGCTATCACTTTAATATTAAATTGATGAATCCAGCCACTAACAAAGAAATGAATAAGAAATGCAGTGCAATGCATTATTATTCCTATAGACTAATGATTCGGCAGGATGAAGAAAATTATATTTTAAAATGCCGTGAATTGTTTCACCAATTCGTCGTTGATATGTATGCTAAAATTGAATCAGAACGTTTGCTATATATCCGCCTGAATCAGACCAAGCTCCGCTCTGAACAATACATTCATTTGCGAGATGCAGTTATAAATGACGGTAATACCACAAACGTTGGAAGATTAACAATTTTACCTTCGTCATATGCTGGCAGTCCCCGTCATATGCATGAATATGCTCAAGATGCTATTGCGTATGTTCGTCTCTATGGTCGTCCAGATTTATTTATTACATTTACATGTAATCAATCTTGGGACGAGATACTGCAGCTTTTACTTCAAGGACAATCGGCGGTTCATAGGCATGACATTACGGCCCGTGTCTTCCGGCAAAAGTTGAAATCACTGATAAACTACATTGTAAAACTTGAAGTGTTTGGGTCAGTGCGATGCTGGATGTACTTAGTGGAATGGCAAAAACGAGGTTTCCCACACGCACATATACTAATCTGGCTACATAAAAAAATTACTTCGAACGAAATTGATGATGTGATTTCCGCTGAAATACCTGATGAAAATGTCGATATGGGGTTACGTGATATTATTGTAAAAAATATGATACATGGACCTTGCGGTGCACTGAACGAAAATTCACCATGCATGGCCAAAGGAAGGTGCACAAAGCAATATCCTCGACTTTTAGTATCAAACACAATTACTGGCAATGATGGTTACCCACAATATAGAAGAAGATCTACTGAAGATGGCGGTAAAACAGCAATAATAAAGAAGCGTAACGGTACCACCATCGAAGTAGATAACCAGTGGGTTGTTCCATATTCCCCATTATTATCAAAAACATTTAATGCACACATAAACTTTGAATACTTTAACTCCGTAAAGGCAATCAAACACATATGTAAATACGTCAACAAAGGCAGTGACATGGCAGTTTTTGGCTTGCAGCCCAAAATCAAAGATTTCGATGAAATCGTACAATATCAGGCTGGAAGATACATAAACAGTAATGAAGCTGTTTGGCGAATTCTTTCATTTCCGATACATGAACGTAGTCCAGCTGTTGTTCACTTAGCGGTACATTTACAGAATGGTCAACGTGTTTATTTCACGGAAACCAACGTGCAACAAAGAGTTCTGAATCCACCGGATACAACATTAACAGCTTTTTTTTCGCTTTGCAAAAATGATTCTTTTGCAAAAGAACTGCTGTATACTGAAGTGCCTTCGTATTACACGTGGAATACTAAAAATAAAGTATTTGAACGTCGAAAACAGGGTAAGTCAGTCGACAGCCAACCTACCATCTTCAAAGATACCACGATAGGAAGACTCTACACCGTTCACCCCAATCAACATGAATGCTTCTTTCTACGCCTGCTTTTGGTGAATGTACCCGGTCCGACATCCTTTGAGTATTTGAGGACTGTAAATGGTACTATACATGACACTTACCGTAGTGCATGCCAAGCTCTGAATTTATTGGAGAATGACCAACACTGGGATAACTGCATCAATGACGCGTGCGAAACGTCAACCCCAAGTCAAATTCGTGCATTGTTTGGCATCATTTTAACAACTTGCTCTCCATCAGCTCCTACAGAGTTATGGGAAAAATATAAGTCAAAAATGTCCGAAGATATACTCCATCGAAAACAGTTAGAGACGTCAGATATGACTTTTGATTTTACATCAGAAATTTATAACTACACTTTAGTTGTTATAGAAGATTTGTGCGTACGTATGGCAAACAAACCTCTTCAGGATTTGGGAATGCCTTCACCTAACCGTATCGCTGCTGTTTCGACATGTGTAGAATTGGATCGTGAACAAAGTTACAGTACGAGTGATCTATTGTCGTATGTACAAAATAACATTTCCAAGTTAACGTCGGAACAAAAAGACATTTATGATACGATAATGCATTGTGTCGATAACAACGTTGGAGAAATTTTCTTTTTGGATGCGCCAGGAGGTACTGGTAAAACGTTTGTGATAAAACTGATTCTGGCATCAATTCGATCAAAAAATGATATAGCGTTGGCAATTGCGTCGTCCGGAATAGCCGCAACATTGCTGCCTGGTGGAAGAACTGCTCATTCCGCTTTGAAATTGCCTCTGAACTTGCATTCTACAGAAACTCCCACGTGCAATATTTCCAAATCATCTGTGATGGGTAAAGTATTGCAGCAATGCAAACTTATTATTTGGGATGAGTGCACAATGGCACACAAAAAATCGCTCGAGGCTCTGGATCAATGCTTGAAAGATTTGCGAGGGAAGTCGAAACCCTTTGGCAGCACATTAATATTGCTTGCGGGAGATTTCAGGCAAACATTACCTATAATACCTAGATCAACTCCTGCAGACGAAATGAATGCTTGCCTGAAAAATTCTAATTTATGGGCACACGTAAAAACATTAAAATTAACTACAAATATGCGTGTCCGATTGCAAAACGATGACTCTGGTCAAACATTTTCAGATCAATTGCTGGCAATGGGAAACGGAAAGCTCCCAGTAGACTCAATTTCAGGACGTATACAACTACCTGCTGATTTCTGTAATTTAGTGACGTCCAAAAATGAATTGATTGAAAAAGTATTTCCGAATATTCTAAAAAATTATAAAAATATTAAATGGCTAAGTGAAAGAGCGATTCTCGCACCCAAAAATATAGACGTCCACGAAATCAACAATATTGTTTTGACCAAGATTCGAGACCAGGCAGTCCTTTACAATTCAGTTGACACAGTTTTGGAACCAAATGAAGCGGTTAATTATCCATCTGAATTTTTAAATTCCATAGATCTTTCAGGGTTTCCACCACACGTGCTACAACTAAAAATAGGCGTACCAATAATACTTTTAAGAAATATAAACCCACCAAAGCTTTGCAATGGCACTCGACTTGCCGTAGAAAAAACAATGGAAAACCTAATAGAGGCCACAATCTTGACAGGGCCTTTTGAGGGTGAGGCTGTTCTTATTCCTCGCATTCCCATGATTCCAACGGATCTGCATTTTCAATTTAAAAGATTGCAATTCCCAATTCGATTAGCATTTGCAATCACCATTAACAAAGCTCAAGGTCAATCATTAGAAAAATGTGGTATAGATCTTAATACTGATTGTTTTTCCCATGGACAATTGTACGTTGCATGTTCGAGGGTCGGTAAACCTGACAATCTATTTATATGCAGCGACAATTGGACAGCGAAGAATGTTGTATATTCGCAAGTTTTAAGCAGTTAATTTGTATTTTGGAACCAAATGAAGCGGTTAATTATCCATCTGAATTTTTAAATTCTTAAGATCCTTCAGGGTTGATAAGGAAAACCCCTTCATATACGAAGTAATTTCTGTTCGTTTTAATTTTTAATGTCGCTCCTTACTTTCAGTTAAAAAAAAGTTTTTTTTTATTTAATTACATAACGTTTTAAGTTTTTATTTAAAACTTAAAACGAACAGAAATTACCTCGCCCCGCTCTTATTTCTGCTCGTTTCAAGTTTTAATGTTGCTCCTTACTTTCAGTTAAAAAAAAAACTTGTCTTTTTTATTTAATTTCTGAACGTTTTTGAAGTAATGCATGTTTTGATTTCGGCTCTCCACACATAAATAATTAAAAGGAAATTTGCTTATTAATTTTTTTGGCTAAATGGCTTACTAGAACTTTTAATTTTTTACGAACGTTTTCATTAGTAAAAAATATACGTAACTTACGAATTAACTTATTAACGAACTTCTATATTCGTTTTTTTTATTACATATAGGAAGGGGTTAACCCCCTCGTCAATACCTAGCTCTTTACACTAATACTTGAATTTTGCTCAATTCCTTAATAATGACCCCTGAATACCAAAGGCCGCAGAATAAATGCTTGAAATTAATAAAAATACTTTAGCGTAAAGAGCGAGGTATTGCGATGAGATGAACCCCTCATATGCGTAATACTTTTCTTAGTTTTGACTTTTAATGCTGCTCCTTACTTTCAGTTGAAAAAACTTTTCATATTTATTTTTTCATTTTTTTTTCTTAAATAATGCTAGAAAGTCCTGCGCCCCCTTCATTGAAATTATCTTCCCCCATGACAAATTCTTTCATGGAAAGATTCTCCCACTTAGCCCCCCTAAACTTCTCCCCCTCCCCAAATCAAAAAGGTCCCCCTGAAAGCGTTTGTACACTTCCCAATAGCCATTAGTATATGTAAACAACAGTCAAAGTTTGTAACTTGCAGCCCTCCCATGGGGACTGTGGGGGAGTAAATCGTCCCCAGTGACATAGTTATTAGGTTTTTCGACTATGGTGAATAAAATGGCTATCTCAGAATTTTGATTCGGTGACTTTAAGGAAAGAATGAGCGTGGGAGGGGGCCTAGGTGCCCTCCAATCTTTTTGGTCACTTAAAAAGGGCACTAGAACTTTTAATTTCCGTTAGAATTAGCCCTCTTGCGACACTCTAGGACCAATGGGTTGATACGATCACCCCTGGGAAAAAAACAGCAAATAAACAAGCATCCGTGATCTGTCATCCGTGACCTCCAACAGGTACGACTCTAGTTCGGCATTGTGAAGGGACACGTTTGCACGGAGCATAAATGGTAGACAGTAACAACGGCCATCAAAGGGGTAAAATTAACCTTGACTGGGCTGCCCACTTAATTGTCTTGGCTTTTTTCTACAATTGGCCATGACTTTGACTTTTCCCACAACTATTCCCTTTTTTTAAATTCAAAAATCAACGGATCTCGGTTGGGATCAACGGATCACTGTTGGGGTGGCGCGAAGCGCCACCCCAACAGCTAGTTTATATATATCTATATATATAAAAATAAGTTGTCTGTGTGTGTGTGTGTGTCGAGTAACGTCATGTTTGTGTGTTGACTGACGTCATGTTTGTCGACTGACGAAATTACAGATCGGGACAAAAATGACAACCGGGACACCGGGACATAGGAAATATAAATGACGACCGGGACACTCAAAGTGAAAGCGACCGGGACACAAGGAATATTCGATTAGCAATCACCATCAACAAAGCACCGGTTAAGTTAAGTTAATTCGTAAGTTACGTATATTTTTTACTAATGAAAACGTTCGTAAAAAATTAAAAGTTCTAGTAAGCCATTTAGCCAAAAAATTGATAAGCAAATTTCTTTTTTAATTATTTATGTGTGGAGAGCCAAAATCAAAACATGCATTACTTTATAAACGTTCAGAAATTAAATAAAAAAGACAAGTTTTTTTTTTAACTGAAAGTAAGGAGCGACATTAAAACTTGAAACGAACAGAAATAAGAGTGGGGCGTTGATAAGAAAAACCCCTTCATATACGGAGTAATTTCTGTTCGTTATAAGTTTTAATGTCGCTCCTTACTTTCAGTTAAAAAAAAAGTTCTTTTTTTTTTATTTAATTACATATAAAACTAAACACTTGTTACGTTTATATACAGAACTCGTCACTGGCACATTTACTTATAGAATGAACACTGGCACACTTACATATTTAACTGAATACTAGTACATTAACACATGTTGAAAATATAGAACTTAACTCTGGTACAATTACGTATAAAACTAAACACTTGTTACATTTATATACAGAAACTCATCACTGGCACATTTACTTATAGAACAAACACTGGCACACTTACATATTTAACTGAATACTGGTACATTAACACATATTAACAATATAGAACTTAACACTGGGTACAATTACATATAAAAATAAACACTGGTTACGTTTCTATACAGAACTCATCACTGGCACATTTACTTATAGAACAAACACTGACACACTTACATATTTAACTGAATACTGGTACATTAACACATATTAACAATATAGAACTTAACACTGGGTACAATTACATATAAAAATAAACACTGGTTACGTTTCTATACAGAACTCATCACTGGCACATTTACTTATAGAACAAACACTGGCACACTTACATATTTAACTGAATACTGGTACATTAACACATATTAACAATATAGAACTTAACACTGGGTACAATTACATATAAAAATAAACACTGGTTACGTTTCTATACAGAACTCATCACTGGCACATTTACTTATAGAACAAACACTGACACACTTACATATTTAACTGAATACTGGTACATTAACACATATTAACAATATAGAACTTAACACTGGGTACAATTACATATAAAAATAAACACTGGTTACGTTTCTATACAGAACTCATCACTGGCACATTTACTTATAGAACAAACATTGACACACTTACATATTTAACTGAATACTGGTACATTAACACATATTAACAATATAGAACTTAACACTGGGTACAATTACATCTAAAAATAAACACTGGTTACGTTTCTATACAGAACTCATCACTGGCACATTTACTTATAGAACAAACACTGACACACTTACATATTTAACTGAATACTGGTACATTAACACATATTAACAATATAGAACTTAACACTGGGTACAATTACATATAAAAATAAACACTGGTTACGTTTCTATACAGAACTCATCACTGGCACATTTACTTATAGAACAAACACTGACACACTTACATATTTAACTGAATACTGGTACATTAACACATATTAACAATATAGAACTTAACACTGGGTACAATTACATATAAAAATAAACACTGGTTACGTTTCTATACAGAACTCATCACTGGCACATTTACTTATAGAACAAACACTGACACACTTACATATTTAACTGAATACTGGTACATTAACACATATTAACAATATAGAACTTAACACTGGGTACAATTACATCTAAAAATAAACACTGGTTACATTTCTATACAGAACTCAGCACTGGCACATTTACATATTGAACTGAATACTGTTGTATTTACACATGTTGAAAAATATCGAACTTGTCACTAGCACAACTATATGTAAACACTTGTTACGTTTATATAAAGAACTTATAGCTGGCACATTCACTTATAGAAAGAACACTGGCCCACTTACATATTTAACTGAGTCATTTACTTATAGAGCTGAGCGCTGGTATTGGATATTGAACTGAACACTGGCATATTCACATACAAAATTGAATACTGGCATATTTACGTGTGAAACTGAAGACTACGGTTTATTTTTGTCAAAGTTTTCCAGTCTTTTCAACCAGCTTTTGGTTTTAATCGGTTCTTTTTGGCTTGATTTTAGAGTTCTTTCGGGTCAGTTTTTGTTCTTTTTTGCAAGTATCATTGAAGGAACCCACTTTACAGTTGCCGGTTTCACTTCCATTTGATTCTTCCTTGACAAGCAACGATTCCGCTCCAAGTTCAAGACCAGTCACTGTTTCTTTTATTGGATCACTTGTGAGACTGCTTGAACTTAGTTTCGTTTTTATTTGTTCATAGTGAATCCTCCTTTTCATCATTTTCTGGGACAAATTCTTCCTTTTCCTTGTTTTTATTTTCCATTACTTTGGAAAGTAATCGTCTGATACTACGACTGCACTTTTCAACAACAATGCCAAAATTATCCAGAACTTGTATATTCATCTTCTTTTCTAAGTAATATATTACACCAACAATGCCAAAAGTATAACATAATGGACTTCTCAAATTACTTATAACACCCATTCTATTATACCTGATGTGATCTAACGACTTGTTACTTCCGTTTAAAACAGCTTAAAATTGAAAGACATGACACAATTTTGTTTTGCGTTTTCTCAAAAACGATTCGTAAAAAATGAAGTCAATTAACAAAGAATTTTTTTATGGTATTGGCTGTCTGCTAAAGTTTAGCTTAAAATAGCAAAATTTGAATCCAAAAAACTTGCTACAATAATACTGTCAATAATTATAAATTGTATCAGGGTTGCAGCTGTAGCTAGCAACCTATAATGAGACGATCGCGTCCCATAGTAAAAAAATGAAAGTGTCCATAACTTCTAAAACTAGAACCAGATAAAAAAAATGCCTAAGAAAACCCTATTAGAACCACCATGTCCATAACCTCTATATAAGAAACTTACCGTCCTTTATCTTGAACAATAAGGGAAACAAATTGGCTTGAAAAAAGTGGCTGAAACCACGATATTCTTCATATGCGGCATCTTTTTCTTCTTTTTCATTTTTTTTCTCCTCAGCTAGGTGAGCACTGGAAGATCATAGAGAGGTGTATAATGGCTCATTTTAAAGGATATTGACGTTAAAGGTTAAAACCTTGTATAATTAACAAAAACAATTTCAAAAACAAATATTTTTTGTACGAAAAACTACTTTTATCGATAACTCTGTAATATTGAATGTTGGGCTTGACACCTGGAACCAAACTTTTTTTTGGCTCGACTCTTGTAAGGCTTATCTCTATAATGTTGATTGGGTATAACTAGCCTCCCCCGGACGGCCTCTTTACAAACGCAATCAAATTAAAATTTCAAAACAGCATTTTCCTTCAAGATAGAAAATAAATTGTGAAAATATATAAACTAAGAAAAATAAATAAACTAAGGAATTAGACTGAGATCAGAAAGTAAAACTATGGGGGCGACAAAAGCCTCCAGAGCCCCAGGCAAGTGTTGTCAGTTGTGTTCGGAGGAATATAAGGTTTTTGTGGAAGGGGTGGGGTTATAAATTTCGGAGGGAGGCTCATTCAATTGGGTATAGGAAGCTCTAGTCGCCTTCGTAACATTTAAAGTGATTGGAGGGCAACTAGCCTCCTCTCCCTTTCTTCTCGAAATGGATCCTATTGAAGTGTTGACATAGCCATTCTGTTCAAAATAGTCAGAAAATCAGATTAATAAAAAACTCTGGGTTTGACAAAACCCCCCAGAGCCTGGGAACAAGGTTTATGAGTCATTGTCTGGGGTCATATAAAGTTTTTTCGGAAGGGGTAGTCACATAAACTTTGATGAATCTCATTTGATCAGAAATTTAAAGTTCTAGATCCCTTTTCAAGAGTCAAAAGTGATTAAAGGGCAACTAGCGCCTCACGCCCTCTCTTCCCCAGGTGTATCCGATTGAGAATGTGAGATAGCCATTTTGTTCAAAGAGTCCAAAGGGGTTGACCCTGCCCCATAGCTTTGGGGTAAGGGTTCTAAGTTTCTCGTAGGGGCAAGTAATGATTTTTATACAAGAGGTTGTCATATCAACTTTAACACTATCACGAGTGTTTATGCACACTTACTCACTCAAACTCAATGAATCGCTTGCACTCACTCTCTTACTCACTCACAATCACTCAGTCACTCATACCCAGACTCACTCACTCACTTTCTCTCACTCAATGGCTCTATTACTCAAACTCCTTAACTTACTTGCACTCACACTCAGTCACTTCCAAGCTAACATTACCTCAATCACTCACTCATTTAGACTTCAACTCCGATCAAGCTGGAAGAAATGGTCGTATAAACTTCGGATAGGGGCCGCTCGATTAGGAGTCTGTTATTGATAGGGGCTATAGATTTTCTTTATTGTAACTATATCGTTTGTAATCTAAATATGTTTATTATTTATCTTCTGGTAGCAGAATGAATGAAGCTATGCCCCAGAACTATGGTGATCATTATTTGATCTGCCGTGTCACAAGGCAAAAAACTGCTAAATTCTGATAATTCTTATATTCTAGAATGATATCTTTATTTCTTTTGTAGTGCTTTTTTTTCTTAACTTGATATTTCAGATATCAATCAAGGTACTTGTAGTGGTTTTTCTTCCGTATTACTCGCACAGATAAAACCAAGACAAAATACTAGTTATGACTGTCTATTCAATGTATGTAAAAATATTCATATTCTAATGGTATAACCTCACATACAGTGAAGTCATTATAGCTAATATTTTAATATAACATTTACTGTTTATGCATTTGACTCTTGACTCTTTGCTATGGTTTTGACCACATTCACTATCTAGTTTTATTATAAGCAGTTTTTGTGTAAAAATATTGATTTTATTGTAAATAATTGTTTTAATTTCAAAAGGCACTAGAAGTGGATGTTTCCTTGAAAATTAATCATTAAACATCCCCTCCACGTTTTTCTATTTCCCAGATTATTCAGGATAAAAAAAAATGCAGAAAAAAAGAAAAAAAATATACTGTCGTTGCAAAATATCGTGCTTCCTACCAGTTTCCCAGTTTTTTTTGTTTTTTTTCAAGTCAACAGATTGTTCTTGCGGTGAAAGCCAAGGGACTGTAATTTTCTTTTGTCGAGGTTTCGGAAAAGGTGGTTTAAACGGTTAGCCATTTTTTTTGATCAGATACCATTTTTTGGAGTCATGCTCTTTTTTTCATTAGTATGGGACGTGAAAATCTCTTACTACACTGCCACTACCGCTACAACTCTGATTAGCTAAAGATTTTTCCTGAAACCATGATAACTATTCAAAAGATGCGTGTGAAATATTATCTTGTCCAAAGATAATTTTTTTCGTCGTCATACATATTTATTCTAATATTCTAATTACTAGAAACAACAGATTTCTCTTTAGTGTAACTACAGTCATCTAATTTACATAATAATTTTAAATAATAATTACATAATAATTATAAATAATTTACATAATAAAATTACATAAAGTTATCTAATATACTTAGTGTTATCTAATTTACATTGCCACATTTACCTTGTGGCAGCAGAGTGGATAAAACAATGCTCCAGAACAATGGGGATTTTGGTTATACCCTCGTGTCACTTGGTGAACTACTGTTAAAATACTATAATTCTTGTATTTTAGAATGCTATCTATATTTATTTCTTAAGTCGAGATTTCAGATGTCAAGCCAGGTACTTGTATTGGTTTTCTTCCGTTTAACTCGCTCAGATAAAACCATGACGAAATCTAGATATAACTGACTGTATAATCCAATCTCTTTTTTCTAAGCTAATAGATTTTCCTCATTTTTCTAGCCAAGGGACTGTAAGTTTCCTATACAGGGGTTTCGGACAAGGCAGTTTTAATAGGGTATTTTTTGTTTTAATCTGTCAATTTTTTTAGCAGATATGGGCTTTTGTATTTCTTAGTATTGCACACGATCGTCTCTTACTAGGTTCCAAGCTACCTATGTGTCTTAAGATCAAAGCAATGATTCAAGGGAAATAGTTTCTGAAGCAGCATATTGCGTCTTAGTGATGAAATCTGAAACTTTGAATGGAATGTTTGTGGAAATGCTTTAAGTCTAGCAGAGAAGAGGAGGGGCTCATTTATTGAGAAAATGGCTTGTATGTCATTAAGAATAATTAGTAGCAGTGCCCTCTATTTTCAAACGGATATGTTCAAATTCAGTGGTCAATTAGTGAAGTACTGTTAAATTACTCCAAGTCTTGTATTCTAGAATGCTATGTCTTTGCCTTCTGTAGTGCTTTATTTTCTTAAGTTGATATTTAATATTTCGACACAGGTACATGTACAGGTACGATACATTTAATGTACAGATACAATACACTTTATATGTTACGAAGGCGACTAGAGCTTCCTATACCCAATTGAATGAGCCTCCCTCCGAAATTTATAACCCCACCCCTTCCACAAAGACCCTATATTCCTCCGAACACAACTGACAACACTTGCCTGGGGCTCTGGAGGCCTTTGTTGCCCCCATAGTTTTACTTTCTGATCTCAGTCTAATTCCTTAGTTTATTTATTTTTCTTAGTTTATTTAGATCTTAGTTTATATATTTTCACAATTTATTTTCAATCTTGAACGAAAATGCTGTTTTGAAATTTTAATTTGATTGTGTTTGTAAAAAGAGGCCGTCCGGGGGAGGCTAGTTATACGCCAATCAATATTATAGAGATAAGCCCTACAAGAGTCGAGCCAAAAAAAAGTTTGGTTCCAGGTGTCAAGCACAACATTTAATACTACAGAGTTATTGATAAAAGTAGTTTTTCGTAAAAAATATTTGTTTTTGAAATTTTTTTGTTAATTATACAAGGTTTTAACCTTTAACGTCAATATCCTTTAAAATGAGCCATTATACACCTCTCTATGATCTTCCAGTGCTCACATAGCTGAGGAGAAAAAAAAGGAAAAAAAGAAAAAGATGCAGCATATGAAGAATATCGTGGTTTCAGCCACTTTTTTCAAGCCAATTTGTTTCCCTTATTGGTCAAGACAAAGGACGTTAAGTTTCTTATATAGAGGTTATGGACATGGTTGTTCTAATAGGGTACTGCATTTTTTTTTCATCTGGTTCTAGTTTTAGAAGTTATGGACACTTTCATTTTTTTACTATGGGACGCGATCGTCTCATTATAGGTTGCTAGCTACAGCTGCAACCCTGATACAATTTTATAATTATTGACAGTATTATTGTAGCAAGTTTTTTGGATTCAAATTTTGCTATTTTAAGCTAAACTTTAGCAGACAGCCAATCAAACAGTTCGTGGTAACGAACTGTAGTAAGGAGCGACCCGGCTCAATAGTAAACGAAACTCTAAAAAACGGAATTTCGATGCTAAAAGATGTATCAAAAGAATTGGATTTTTATGCTGATTTCAAATATATAAGTTTCATCGGTATTTTGGAAAATAGGGGGTAACACCCCCTAAATGTCATAGGATCTTAACGAAAATTACACCATCGTATTCAGCGTATCAGAGAACCCTATAAAAAAAATTTCAAGGTCCAATCTACAAAAATGTGGAATTTCGTATTTTTTGCCAGAAGACAAATCACGGGTGCGTGTTTATTTGTTTTTTTTTTTTTTTTTTTTTTTTTTTTCCCAGGGGTCATCGTATCGACCAAGTGGTCCTAGAGTGTTGCAAGAGGGCTCATTCTAACGGAAATGAAAAGTTCTAGTGCCCTTTTTAAGTGACCAAAAAAATTGGAGGGCACCTAGGCCCCCTCCCACGCTCATTTTTTTTCCCAAAGTCAACGGATCAAAATTTTGAGATAGCCATTTTGTTCCGCATAGTCGAAAACCATAATAACTATGTCTTTGGGGATGACTTACCTCCCACAGTCCCTGGGGGAGGGGCTGCAAGTTACAAACTTTGACCAATGTTTACATACAGTAATGGTTACTGGGAAGTGTACCGACGTTATCAGGGGGATTTTTTTGGTTTGGGTGTGGGGTTCAGGGGAGGGGGCTATATGGGAGGATCTTTCCTTGGAGGAATATTTCATGGGGGAAGAGAAATTCAATGAAAAGGGCGCAGGACTTTCTAGCATTACTATAAAAAAAAACAATGAAAATATAAACATGAAAAAGTTTTTTCAATTTAAAGTAAGGAGAAGCACTAAAACTTAAAAAGGAACAGAGATTATTACGCATATGAAGGGTTCTAAAAATACTTTAGCATAAAGAGCGAGGTATTTAGGAGGAGATAAACACTTCACTCTTTATGCTAAAATTTTTTAAATAATTTCAACTATTTATTCTACGGCCTTTCTGATTCAGGGGTCATTCTTAAAGAATTGGGATAAAACAAGATTTAGTGTGAAGAGCGAGGTATTAACGAGGGGACCAACCCCCTCATATATATAATCAAAAATATAAGAATATAAAAGTTTGTTACGTAAGTTAATTCTTAAGTTGCGTATTTTTTTTTACTAATAAAAACGTTCGTTAAAAATAAAAGATCTAGTTGCCTTTTTAAGTAACCGAAAAATTGGAGGGCAACAAGACCTCCTTCCCCACCCCTTATTTCTCAAAATCGTCTGATCAAAACTAAGAGAAAGCCATTTAGCCAAAACAAGAATTAATATGCAAATTTCATTTTAATAATTTATGTATGGAGAGCCAAAATCAGTCATGCATTAATTAAAAAACTTTCAGAAATTAAATAAAAAAAAACAAGTTTTTTTAAATGAAAGTAAGGAGCGACATTAAAACTTAAAATGAACAGAAATTACTCCGTATATGAAAGGGGCTTTTCCTCCTTGACACCCCGCTCCTTGCGCTAAAGTTTGATTCTTTCTCGCAACTCTACTTTTTAAAACAATAAAAAACTTTAGCGTAAGGAGCGGGGTGTCAAGGAGGAAAAGCCCCTTTCATATACGGAGTAATTTCTGTTCGTTTTAAGTTTTAATGTCGCTCCTTACTTTCATTTAAAAAAACTTGTTTTTTTTTATTTAAAATTAATACCATAAAAAAATTCGTTGTTAATGGACTTCATTTTTTACGAAACATTTTTGAGAAAACGCAAAACAAAATTGTGTCCTGTCTTTCAATTTTAAGCTGTTTTAAACGGAAGTAACAAGTCGTTAGATCACATCAGTACAATAGAATGGGTGTTATAAGTAATTTGAAAAGTCCATTATGTTATACTTTTGGCGTTGTTGGTGTAATATATTACTTAGAAAAGAAGATGAATATACAAGTTCTGGATAATTTTGGCATTGTTGTTGAAAAGTGCAGTCGTAGTATCAGAGGATTACTTTCCAAAGTAATGGAAAATAAAAACAAGGAAAAGGAAGAATTTGTCCCAGAAAATGATGAAAAGGAGGATTCACTATGAACAAATAAAAACGAAAATAAGTTCAAGCAGTGTCAAAAGTGATCCAATAAAAGAAACAGTGACTGGTCTTCAAGTTGGAGCAGAGTCGTTGCTTGTCAAGGAAGAATGAAATGGAAGTGAAACCGGCAACTGTAAAGTGGGTTCCTTCAATGATACTTGCAAAAAAGAACAAAACCTGACCCGAAAGAACTTTAAAATCAAGCCAAAAAGAACCGATTAGAAACCAAAAGCTGGTTGAAAAGACTGGAAAACTTTGACAAAAATAAACCGTAGTCTTCAGTTTCACACGTAAATATGCCAGTATTCAATTTTGTATGTGAATATGCCAGTGTTCAGTTCAATATCCAATACCAGCGCTCAGCTCTATAAGTAAATGACTCAGTTAAATATGTAAGTGTGCCAGTGTTCTTTCTATAAGTGAATGTGCCAGCTATGAGATCTTTATATAAACGTAACAAGTGTTTACATATAGTTGTGCCAGTGACAAGTACGATATTTTTCAACATGTGTAAATGCAACACTATTCAGTTCAATATGTAAATGTGCCAGTGCTGAGTTCTGTATAGAAACGTAACCAGTGTTTATTTTTATATGTAATTGTACCCAGTGTTAAGTTCTATATTGTTAATATGTGTTAATGTACCAGTATTCAGTTAAATATGTAAGTGTGCCAGTGTTTGTTCTATAAGTAAATGTGCCAGTGATGAGTTCTGTATATAAATATAACAAATGTTTAGTTTTATACGTAATTGTACCAGGGTTAAGTTCTATATTTTCAACATGTGTTTATTTACTAGTATTCAGTTAAATATGTAAGTGTGCTAGTGCTCATTCTATAAGTAAATGTGCCAGTGGCACGTAACTAATATGGCACGTAACGACTTACGCGCGCGGGTGGCTTGGGGGGGGGGGGTGGCACGAAGCGCCACCCCAACAGCTAGTATATCTATATATATATATATATATATATATATATATATATATATATATATATATATATATATATATATATATATATATAATAAGTTGTCTGTGTGTCTGTATGTCCAGTGACGTCATGTTTGTGTGTCGACTGACGTCACGTTTGTCGACTGACGAAATGACAGACCGGGACATCGGGACACAAATGACGACTGGGACACCGGGACATAGGGAATATATGACGACCGGGACACTCAAAGAGAAAGCGACCGGGACACAAGGAATGTTCGATTAGCAATCACCATGAACAAAGCACCGGGACACAAATGACGACCGGGACACAGGGAATATAAATGACGACCAGGACACTCAAAGAGAAACTACAGACCGGGACACCGGAACACAAATGACGACCGGGACAAAAATGACGACCGGGACACCGGGACACAGGGCATATAAATGACGACCGCGACACTAAAAGAGAAATTACAGACTGGGACACCGGGACACAAATGACGACCAGGACACAGGGAAACAACTACAACGGGGACGCCGGGAGTCACAGGGGGATATATAAATGACGACGGGGATACAGGGAATGTTCGATTAGCAATCACCATCAACAAAGCTCAAGGAGAATCATTAGAATAATGAGGTATAGATCCGAATAAAGATTGTTTTTCCCATGGACAATTATATGTTGCATGTTCAAGAGTCGGTAAACCTGACAATCTATTTATATGCACAGGCAATGGGACAGCAAAGAATGTTGTATATTCGCAAGTTTTACATAGTTAAATATATATATATATATATATATATATATATATATATATATATATATATATATATATAATATATATATATATATATATATATATATATATATATAAATATATATATATATATATATATATATATATATATATATATATATATATATATATATATATATATATATATATATATATATATCACAGGTGGGACACAGGGACACAACTACAATGGCACGTAACTAATATGGCACGTAACGACTTACGCGCGGAGGGGGGCTTGGGGGGGGCGTGAAGCGCCCCCACCAACTAGGTTTTGGGCCAATAGCTAGTATATATATATATATATATATATATATATATATATATATATATATATATATATATATATAGATATGAGGGGCTTCACCCCTTCGTCAATACTTCGCTCTTTACGCTAAAGCTTAAATTTTGTCCCGATTCCTTAAGAATGACCCCTGAATCACAAAGGCCGTAGAATAAATAGTTGAAATTACTAAAAATACTTTAGCGTAAAGAAAGAGGTATTACGAGGAGGTGAACCCCTCGTATATGGAATAATTTCTGTTCGTTTTAAGTTTTAATGCTGCTCCTTACTTTCTGTTGAAAAAACTTTTCTTATTTATTTTTCATTATTTATTTTTGATAATGCTAGAAATCCTGCACCCCTTTCATTGAAATTCTCTTCCTCCATGAGAAATTCCTCCTTGGAAAGATCCTCCCACGTAACTCCCCTTCAACTTCTCCCCCCACCCCAAACAAAAAAAAAATCCCTGTGAAAACGTCTGTACACTTCCCAATAACCATTACTATATGTCAACACTAGTCGAAATTTGTAACTTGCAGCCCCTCCCACGGGGACGGTGGGGGAGTAAGTCGGCCTCAAAGACATAGTTAATAGTTTTTTTTACTATGGTGAGTAAAATGGCTATCTCAGAATTTTGATCCCGTGACTTTGGGGAAAAGATGAGCATGGGAGGGGGCATAGGTGTCCTCCAGTTTTTTGGTCACTTAAAAAGGGCACTAGAACTTTTAATTTCCGTGAGAATGAGCCCTCTTGCGACATTTTAGAACCACTCAGTCGATACGATCACCCATAGGAAAAAAACAACAAAAAAACAAATAAACACGCATCCGTGATCAGTCTTCTGGCAAAAAATGCAAAATTCCACATTTTTGTAGATAAGAGCTTGAAACTTCTACAGTAGAGTTTTCTGATACGCTGAATCTGATGGTGTGATTTTCGTTAAGATTGTATGACTTTTAGGGGGGTTTTCCCCTATTTTCTAAAATAAGGCAAATTTTCTCAGGCTCGTAACTTTTGATGGATAAGATTAAACTTGATGAACCCTATATATATTTAAAATCGGCGTTAAAGTCCAGTTCTTTTGATGTAACTATTGGTATTAAAATTCCGTTTTTTAGAGTTTCGGTTACTATTGAGCCGGGTCGCTCCTTACTACAGTTCGTTACCACAAACTGTTTGATTTTGTCATGGTTTTGATTGTGCGAGTTAAACGGAAGAAAAGCCAATACAAGTACCTGGGTTGATATCTGAAATATCAAGCTAAGAAAAAACGGAACTACGAAAGTAAAACAGTTCAAAATAGGGATGATACCTTTTTATTGACAGTGAATAGAAATAAAAAGGTATTATCCCTATTTTGAACTGTTTTACTTTCGTCATGGAAAGGCAGTGTGGTCTTCGGAGTTATCTAAAACGGAACTACTAAAGAAATTAGAGTTAGCATTCTAGAATATAAGAATTATAAGACTTTAGCAGTTCTTTGCCTTTTGACACGACCGATTAAACAATAGTCACATAGTTCTAGGGCATGGCTACATCTACTCTTCTGCCAAAAGAAAGATAATAAGGATATTCAGATAGCACATGATATAGTTACAAAAAAGAAAATCTATAGCAACTATCAGTAACGGACTCCCAATTGAATGAACCCCATGTGAGGTTTATACGACCATTTACTTCCGGTTTGATCGGGGTTGAAGTCTGAATGAGTGAGTGATTGAGTAAATGTGAGCTTGGAAGTGAGTGACTGTGAGTGCAAGCAAGTTAAGGAGTTTGAGTCAGCATTGAGTAGGAGAGAGTGAGTGAGCGAGAGAGTGAGTGAGTGAGTGTGGTGGTGAGTGAGCGAGTGATTGTTAGTAAGTAAGAGAGTGAGTGTGAGTGACTGATTGAGTCTGAGTGAGTGAGTGTGCATAAGCACTCGTGACAGTGTTAAAGTTTATATGACTAAATTCTTGCATAAAAATAATTGCATGTCCCTAGGAAAAACATAGAACCCTCAGACCAGGGTTCATGGGGCAGAGTCAACCCCAAAGGTATATTTATATGAACTTCGGACTATTTTGAGCAAAATGGCTATATCACATTTTCAATCACATGCATCTGGGAACAAGAGAGCGTGGGGGGCTAGTTGCCCTTCAATCACTTTTGACTCTTAAAAAGGAATCTAAAACTTTAAATTTTCAATCAAAAGAGTTTCCTCAAAGTCTATGCAACTACATCTTCCAGAAAAACCTTATATGACCCCAGGGAGTGACTCATAAACCTTGTTCCTGGTCTCTGGGAGGTTTTGTCGACCCCAGGGTTACCGTTATTTGATACCGTTTTTTTATCTGATTTTCAGACTATTTTGAACAGAATGGCTATCTCGAAAACTTCAATCGGATGCATTTTGGGAAGAAAGAGCGAAGCGAGGGGAGGCTAGTTGCCCTGCAATCACTTTTAACTTTTATGAAGGTGACTAGAACTTCCTATTCCCAATTGATTGAGCCCCCTCTGAAATTTCTACCATCACCCCTACCACAAAAACTTATATTCCCCTGAACATAACTTACAACACTTGCCCCGGGCTTTGGAGGGTTTTATTGCCCCCATAGTTTTATTTTCTGATCTTAGTCTAATTCCTTAGTTTTTTTCTTAGTTTATTTGGATCTTAGTTTATATATTCTCGTAGTTTATTTTCTATCTTGAATGAAAAGACTGTTTCAAAATTTTAATCAGATGTATTTGTAAAAAGAGGGCTTGCGGGGGTGGCTAGTTACCCTCCAATCAAGTTTACAGAGATAAGAACTTGAAGAGTCGAGCCATAAAAAAGTTTGGTTCCAGGAGGCAAGCATATTATTTAAAACTACAGAGCTAAAGATAAATTTAGTTTTTTGTAAAACAAATTTTGTTTTTGAAATTATTTTTGTTAATTATAATAGGTTTTAACCTTTTAAGTCAATATCCTTTAAAATGAGCCATTATACACTTCTCTATGATTTTCCAGTGTTCACCTAGCTGGGGAAAAAAAAATGGAAAAGAAGAAAAATATGCCGTATATGAAAAAATCGTGGTTTCAGCCACTTTTTTTTAATTTTCAAGATTTTTTGTTTCCCTTGTTGTTCAAGCCAAGGGACGATAAGTTTCCTATAAAGGGTTTCAGACAAGGTGGTTCTAAAAGTGTACTGTATTTTTTTTTTTTCTAGTTCTAGTTTTAGGAGTTATGGACAATTTCATTTTCTACTATGGTCCGTGATTGTCTCATATTAGGTTGCTAGCTACTGCTGCAACCCAGATGCAATTTCAAAATTATTGACAGTATTATTGAAGAAAGTTTTTTGGATTTAAACTTTCTATTTTAAGCTAAAATTTAGTAGACAACCAATACCATAAAAAAATTCGTTGTTAATGGACTTCATTTTTTGTGAATCGTTTTTGAGGAAACGCAAAACAAAATTGTGTCCTCTCTTTCAATTTTAAGCTGTTCTCAACGGAAGTAACAAGTCGTTAGATCACATCAGTACAATAAAATGAGTGTTATAAGTAAATTGAGAAGTCCGTTAATTTACACTTTTGGCGTTGTTGGAGTAATATATTACTTAGAAAAAAAGATGAATATGCAAGTTCTGGATAATTTCGGCATTGTTGTTGAAAAGTGCAGCCGTAGTATCAGAGGATTATTTTCCAAAGTAATTGAAATTATAAACGAGGAAAAGGTAGAATATGTCCCAGCAAGTGATGACGAAGAGGTTTCCTTAGAAAATAGAAACACGAAACTAAGTTCAAGCAGTCTCACATGTGATCCAATAAAAGAAACAGTGACTGGTCTTGAAGTTGGAGCGGAATCGTCGCGTGTCAAGGAAGAATCAAATGGAAGTGAGACCGATAAATGTAAAGCTGGGTCCTTCAATGATACTAACAAAAAAGAACAAAAAATGACCCGAAAGAACTCTAAAATCAAGCCAAAAAGAACTGATGAAGAAACCAAAAGCTGGTTGAAAAAACTAGAAAACTTAGACAAAAATAAACAATAGGGTATAGTTTCACACGTAAATATGCCAGTATTCAATTTTGTATTTGAATATGCCAGTGTTCAGTTCAATATCCAATACCACCGTTCAGTTCCTTAAATAAATTTGCCAGTGATGACTTCTGTATATAAATGTAACCCGTGTTTAGTTTTACATTTCCTTGTTATTGTTTTTGATGTTCCTTGTTATTGAGTTTGGCGTGTCCCTAATTTTTGACAGTGGATTTCCGGAGGATTTTGCATATATTGTCGTTTTAAATGGTCTTATTTTAGATTCAGTTCCTTGATTTTTATCTAGGTCATATGAAAAACTTTGAATAATTGTTTAGTTTTAATATATATTGTGAATTGGTAACTTAAATACATGAGAGTCAGAATTAAGGTAGGATAAGCTTGTTTTGGTGTTACTTGATTGTTCTACATTTGCTTGTTTGTTCATAGGCATATATTTGTGGGTGATACCTAACGCGAGGATACCATGGGGAATTTATGGTAGGCACGCCACTTGCCTGGGTAGAGAATTTAAAGTGTCGAAACCCTATAGGCAAGTGTGTTTTCTCCTGATGAGCCCTTGTGTTTGGCTCTTTTTTTTCTTTTTTTTTTAATATGTTTGTGCTGTTGCATGGTGATTTCTCTTTTCATTAAATAATGGTTCCAGTGACAAGTTCGGCATTTTTCAACGTGTGTAAATGCAACAATATTCAGTTCAATATGTAAATGTGCCAGTAATAAGTTCTGCATAGAAACGTAACAAGTGTTTAATTTAAGTCGTTACGCGCCATATTAGTTACGTGCCATTGTAGTTGTGTCCCTGTGTCCCACCTGTGAATATAGATATATGTATATATAAATGTTTTTAACTACGTAAAACTTGCGAATATACAACATTCTTCGCTGTCCCATTGTCTGTGCATATAAATAAATTGTCAGGTTTACCGACTCTTGAACATGCAACACATAATTGTCCATGGGAAAACAATCCGTATTCAGGTCTATACCGCATTTTTCTAATGATTGCCCTTGAGCTTTGTTGATGATGATTGCTAATCGAACATTCCCTGTGTCCCCGTCGTCATTTATATATCCCCCCTGTACCCTTCCGGCTGTCCGTTGTAGTTGTGTCCGTGTGTCCCGGTCGTCCTTTATATTCCCTGTGTCCCGGCCGTCATTTGTGTACCGGTGTCTCGGTCTGTAATTTCTCTTTGAGTGTCCCGGTGATCATTTATATTTCCTACGTCCCGGTCGTCATTTGTGTCCCGGTCAGTAATTTCTCTTTGAGTGTCCTGGTCGTCATTTATATTACTTGTGTCCCGGTCTGTAACGTCTTCAACGGCTCTGGTGGTACAGCCAGTTGAAGAAGCTTAACTTTTCCTAAGGCGCAACACATTTCCATTGTTTCATTTTGGCAATTTCTCTTTAAGACGCAAGCCTGTTATCACGCTGTTCTTGCGATTCCTCGGCACGCTTTCTTTTCTTACTTTCTCTATTAGCCGCAAGCCTTTTGGCATTAACTCTTTGAGCATCTTCCTCGGCTGTATCTTCTGCCATTGTAGGAATTATACTAAAATTTATCACACGATTTGTTTCCTCGGCTGTTTCTTCTGCCATTGTATGATTTATACTAAATG
The DNA here is from genome assembly GCF_032884065.1 of Artemia franciscana. Classification (NCBI taxonomy): domain Eukaryota; kingdom Metazoa; phylum Arthropoda; class Branchiopoda; order Anostraca; family Artemiidae; genus Artemia; species Artemia franciscana. The sequence goes on from NW_027063065.1 coordinate 29,164, forward strand.
TTCTCTTTGAATAACATTCTTGGCTTTCCCATTGTCTGTGCATATACAAAGCCTTATGTACTAATAATGACGTCATATACAAACGCTCTTTTTACAAACAAACAAACATGCATACACACAACTCGTTTTTATATAGATAGATAGATAGATAGATACAATATAAATTAACTGCGTAAAACTTGCGAATATACAACATTCTTCGCTGCCCAATTGTCGCTGCATATAAATAGATTGTCAGGTTTACCGACCCTCGAACATGCAACGTACAATTATCCATGGGAAAAACAATCAGTGTTAAGATCTACACCACATTTTTCTAATGATTGACCTTGAGCTTTGTTGATGGTGATTGCAAATGCTAATCGAATTGGGAATTGCAATCTTTTAAATTGAAAAGGCAGATCCATTGGAATCATGGGAATGCGAGGAATAAGAACACCCTCACCCTCAAAAGGTCCTGTCAAGATTGTGGCCTCTATTACGTTTTCCATTGTTTTTTTTTGGCAAGTCGCGTGCCATTGCAAAGCTTTTGTGGGTTGATATTTCTTAACAGTATCATTGGTACGCTTATTTTTAGTTGTAGCACGTGTGGTGGAAACCCTGAAAGATCCACGGAATTTAAAAATTCAGATGGATTATTAACCGCCTCATTTGGTTCCAAAACTGTGTCGACTGACTTGTAAAGGACTGCCTGGTCTCGAATCTTGGTCAAAACAATATTGTTGATTTCGTGGACGTCTATATTTTTGGGTGCAAGAATCGCTCTTTCACTTAGCCATTTATTATTTTTATAATTCTTGAGAATATTCGGAAATACTTTTTCAATCAATTCATTTTTGGACGTCACTAAATTACAGAATTCAGCAGGTAGTTGTATACGTCCTGAAATTGAGTCTATTGGGAGCTTTCCGTTTCCAATTGCCAGCAATTGATCTGAAAATGTTTGACCAGAGACATCGTTTTGCAATCGAAAACGCATATTTGTAGTTAATTTTAATGTTTTTACGTGTGCCCATAAATTAGAATTTTTCAGGCAAGCATTCATTTCGTCTGCAGGGGTTGATCTAGGTATTATAGGTAATGTTTGCCTGAAATCTCCCGCAAGCAATATTAATGTGCTGCCAAAGGGTTTCGAATTTCCTCGCAAATCTTTCAAACATTGATCCAGAGCCTCGAGAGATTTTTTGTGTGCCATTGTGCACTCGTCCCAAATAATAAGTTTTCATTGCTGCAATACTTTACCCATCCCAGATGATTTGGAAATATTGCACGTGGGAGTTTCTGTAGAATGCAAATTCAGAGGCAATTTCAAAGCGGAATGAGCAGTTCTTCCACATGGCAGCAACGTTGCGGCTATTCCGGACGACGTAATTGCCAACGATATATCATTTTTTGATCGAATTGATGCCAGAATCAGTTTTATCACAAAGGTTTTACCAGTACCTCCTGGCGCATCCAAAAAGAAAATTTCTCCAACGTTGTTATCGACACAATGCATTATCGTATCATAAATGTCTTTTTGTTCCGACGTTAACTTGGAAAGGTTATTTTGTACATATGACAATAGATCACTTGTACTGTAACTTTGTTCACGATCCAATTTTACATCTGTCGAAACAACAGCGGTACGATTAGGTGAAGGCATTCCCAAATCCTGAAGAGGTTTTTTGATTTTTGATTTATATTTTTCCCATAACTCTGTACGAGCTGATGGAGAGCAAGTTGTTAGTATAATGCCAAAAAAAGCACGAACTTGAATTGGAGTTGAAGTATCGCACGCGTCATTGATGCAGTTATCCCAGTGTTGGTCATTCTCCAATAAATTCAGAGCTTGGCATGCACTACGGTAAGTGTCATGTATAGTACCGTTTACAGTTCTCAAATACTCAAAGGACGTCGGACCGGGTACATTCACCAAAAGCAGGCGTAGAAAGAAGCATTCATGTTGATTGGGGTGAACGGTGTAGAGTCTTCCTATCGTGGTATCTTTGAAGATGGTAGGTTGGCCGTCGACTGACTTACCCTGTTTTCGACGTTCATATACTTTATTTTTAGTATTCCACGTGTAATACGAAGGCACTTCAGTATACAGCAGTTTTTTTGCAAAAGAATCATTTTTGCATAGCGAAAAGAAAGCAGTTAACTTTGTATCCGGCGGATTCAGGGCTCTTTGTTGCAAAGTTGGATTCCGAAAAATAAACGCGTTGACCATTCTGTAAATGTACTGCTAAGTGAACAACAGCTGGACTACGCTCATGTATCGGAAATGAAAGAATTTTCCAAACAGCTTCATTACTGCTTATGTATCTTCCAGACTGATATTGTACGATTTTGTCAATATCTTTGATTTCGGACTGCAAGCCAAAAACTGCCATGTCACTGCCTTTGTTGACGTATTTACAGATGTATTTGATTGCCTTTACGGAGTTACAGTATTCAACGTTTATGTGTGCATTAAATGTTTTTGATAATAATGGGGAATATGGAACAACCAACTGGTTATCTACTTCGAATGTGGTACCGTTACGCTTCTTTATTATTGCTGTTTTACCACCATCTTCAGTAACCTTCTTCTATATCGTGGGTAACCATCATTGCCAGTAATTGTGTTGGATACTAAAAGTCGATGATATTGCTTCGTGCACCTTCCTTTGGCCATGCATGGTGAATTTTCGTTCAATGCACCGCAAGGTCCATGTATCATTTTTTTTTACAACAATATCATATAACCCCTTATCGACATTTTCATCAGGTATTTCAGCAGAAATCACATCATCAATTTCGTTAGAAGTAATTTTATTATGTAGCCAGATTAGTATATGTGCGTGTGGCAAACCTCGTTTTTGCCATTCCACTGAGTACATCCAGCATCACACTGACCCAAACACTTCAAGTTTTACTATGTAGTTTATCAGTGATTTCAACTTTTGCCGGAAGACACGGGCCGTAATGTCATGTCTATGAACCGCCGATTGTCCTTGTAGTAAAAGCTGCTGTATCTCGTCCCAAGATTGATTACATGTAAATGTAATAAATAAATCTGGACGACCATAGAGACAAATATACGCAATAACATCTTGAGCATATTCATGCATATGACGGGGACTGCCAGCATATGACGAATGTAAAATCGTTAATCTTCCAACGTTTGTGGTTCAAGTTCAAGTTCAAGTTCATTTATTTAATAATCGCACATACATGTATATATATATATATATATATATGACATAGGCCCATGGGGAGACAAGCTCGAAAAACTAGGCCTAGACAAAGAATAAAATAATAACACACTACAATACAAAGATAAACATGACGGCAAAGATACAATAACACAACAATAGTATGAAAGTAGCAGCTAGCTCAGGATCATTCAATACTGTTGAAAAAATTAAGAAAGTAATATTATTAAATATAAATTAATACTGGAAGATAGCTGAGAGGCCCATAATCACCCAGAGCAACGAACCATACAAAAACTTTGCCTTACTAAAAAGATACTTAATTAATTAAAAATAATCCTGAACTAAATGAAATTTAAGTTTCCTTTTTATTAAATGGATAGAGGAAAAATTATCAATAAGAGCCTTGTGAGCATCCCAGCACCGAGCTATTGACAAAAACGGAGCGAATTTAGATCTCTCAGTATTATATTTGTCAATGTAGATATCCTTTTTTTGTCGAGTGTTATAATTATGTAAATCTTGTGATTGGGAGAACAAACTTTGATGGAGGTAATATGGCGGTAATTTCTTAATGTCATAATTGATTTTGAAAAGAATTGCTCCAAAAGCAAATTGTTGAGTGACTGGAAGTATATCTAGATAAGTATATAAAGATGCAGTAGAAGACTTATTTGGAAGTTCAATAGGTGATGGAATAAAAAGTTTAAGGATTCTTAGGGCTTTATTTTGTAAAATCTGTATTGGTTTAATATGGCTTTTAAATGTAGATAAATATACTAGAGAACAATAATTAATATTAGTCTGAATCAGAGCAAAATAAATACTTCGTAAAGCAGAGTAGGGCAAACAAAGCTTTAACCTTCGCATTAAACCAACATACCTTGAAATCTTTAATCGTAGATTTTGAATGTGTGTTTTAAAAGATAAGCTTTCGTCAATCACAAGTCCAAGGTACTTTGTCATTTTCACCCGAGATATTGATAATAGACACTTTGAAGAAGTAACTCGGGTAATACGAGGGCAGATATTTGACTTTCTGCCGTAAATTATGAAATTTGTTTTTGATACATTCAAAGCAATAAAATTTGAAGAACACCAATCAAGAACATTAGAAAATGCAGTATTCAGTTTTGTCTCCAACTCCTCGTCATTCTTTTCAGAAATTGAAACTGCCGTATCATCAGCAAAATGTGTGTTGAGACACGGGGATGTAAAAGCGCGGTGAAAATCATTTATATAAATTAAAAAAAGTAGAGGACCTAGGACAGAGCCCTGAGGTACCCCAACCTTCGAAGACTGATGTACAGGTGAAGAGAGAAAATTGCCTCCATCTAATCGTTGCTTTCTCATGTCAAAATAAGATTTAACTAGATCCAACGCCGGTCCACGCACACCACAATTATCCAATTTACTAAAAAGAATACAATGGGATATTGTATCGAATGCTTTTTTAAAATCTAAATATATTGTTGCTGGAATTTCACCTCTATCTAAGCATTCATGAATATATTGGATGAGAGCAACGGTAGCATGTTCAGTGTTGTGTCCAGACCGGAAACCAAACTGGAAATTTGTGAAGAAATTAGACGATTTAAGAAAGTCATAAAACCTCTTATAAATTGCCTTCTCAAGTATTTTAGAAAATGCTGACAAAATAGAAATAGGGCGGTAATTTGATGGATTTTCAGGAGAGTCACCTTTGTGAAGCGGAACTATCCGCACTTCTTTAAAAGCAGATGGAAAAACTCCAGTTTTAAATGAAAGATTAATTATATGCTGTAATGGTAATATTATTGCAGACAGTATTTCTTTAACAATTTTAGAACTAGACCCGTCAATTCCCGCTGAATTACCTGGATTTAGATCACACACTATTTTTGTTATTTCAGAATGAGAAATAGGCCCGAGAAAAATTGAATTACTTTGAGGAGACGGAAGGTATGAAGAAAAATGTTTATTACTACGTGAATCAAACTGGTTCATTACTGATGAAACAATTTTCTCTCCTATTTTAGCAAAATGAGTATTCAAAATATCAGCCACTTTCTCCGATTTATTAGTAGTCGAACCATCTTCTAAACTAATAACTTCAGGAAAATTAGACTTACTTTCTTTTTTTATAAAATAATTAATTAAAGACCACGTTTTGCGAGGAGAATTTTGAGCTTCTTCGAAAGACTTTTTATAATACAATTGTTTCGACAAACGTATCATTGTGGTTAATTTATTTTTGAAAATTCTAAAATTTTTAATATTATAATCAGTTGGATTCTTTAACTGCTTTTTAAATAACTGATTTTTTTTCTTAACTGATATCAAAATTCCAGACGTTATCCATGGCCTTATAGGAAATTTTTCTCTGCAACTTTTAATTGTAACAAATGGGCAACTAGAATCAAGGCAGCAATTGAAATTTCTTAGAAAATTATCAGTTGCCATATCTGTATCCTCCGTGGATATTACCTCCTGCCAATCCAATAGTCCAAGGCTTTCATTCAGGTGCTTTAATGTTATTTTATTTATTAACCGTCCTTGACGTTCCTTACTTACCTGTGGTATTTTTTAAGTAAAAGCTAAATCTGAAACCAGCAGGAAATGATCCGATATATCACTTAAAACTGCAAAATTTGCTTGAATAGGTAAAGATGTAAAAATATTATCAATGAGAGAAGCAGAACTAGGTGAAATTCTTGTAGGTATCAGGCAAGTAGGAAGCAGACACGCAGAAAAGCAAGAAGACAATAACTCAACAGAAGATTCATTTGAAGTTTCTAGAAGGTCAATATTGAAATCTCCGGAAAGGATTACATCTTTATTTTGAAAATGGGGTTGATGCAAAAAATCATGGAGTTTAGAGAGGAAAGATTTGACTGGAGAAGAAGGCGGTCGGTATACTACGCAAAAAAAAACATCTTTTTTTCAAAGACTAATTTCAGTCACCATTACTTCAAAAAGCATTTGCTCATGAGAACCTTCCAGATTTGCAATGCGTCGAAAAGAGATACCTTCTTTAACTATTACTGCTAAACCACCTTGGCGCCTAGTCAATCGGTTTTTAAAAATAAATTGATATCCAGGAAAAACAACCTGAGGAGTCAGGTCTGTAAGAAAAGTCTCACAGAATCCAACGACATGATAAGATAATTTATGAACTACATCAATAAGATCATCCTGTGAACTAAAAAAACCCCTACAATTTAAAAATCCTGTTCTCACAACACCGGTACTGGGAAGATCAGAAACTTCGGAAGGTAATTTATATTTACAATTTGGAAAGTTAATTAGCCCACCGTCATTTATCTTATTTCCTGAAAATTTATCATGGCTCTGGAATATGGAAAAATCAAAAGGGTTAGATTCAAGGTATCTCAGTCTATCCCCAATGCAACTATCATCCAATGTGCAAAATCAGAATTATGATCCGAACTAGCAGAAACTTTCGCAAAATGCATACCGCCTGAGTCTTAAAGTAGCAAAAACAACTGAACCAGTGAGAACTCGAAAATAATGAAAGAAAAAGAAAAAGAAGACAACAAAAGACAAAAAAAAGGACCATGATTATTACGGCTAGATCGTATTTAAATTTTAAACAAACCATGATGACGACAAGAAAAAAAAGAAACAAATATATATATATATATACATATACATATACATAAACATATATATATATATACCCACATTTACACATACACATACATATCTCCCTACAAATTAAAATATAACCCATACTAACAGCAAAAATCATCACTTATCTTGACAAAACCCCATCAAAAAAAAAAAAAAAGAAAAGAAAAAAGAAGAACTTTCAACTGTTGTCACTTAAAAGGAATAATAGACATTTTAAATAATCATTATAACCTTCACTGGAGTTCAATAATAACTATTAAGCTTCATGTTGGTCATCGTATTTTATCCACTTATCAGAGTTCAGGTGACTTACTTCTAACCATAGATCCGCTCCCTTTTGTTTGATCCTGGAGGACTCCCATTTTCCAGCTTCGCGCAGACCTTTAGCCTTAGCAAGGAGGTTGTTCCTGATATCGTTAAGTTTGGGAGGAAGATCAGACACAACGCGAGCTCCGGACCCTTTAAGTTTCCCCACATTACGCATAATTAATTGCACATCTTTGTCGTTGCTAAGGGAAAGAAAAACTGGTTTTAACGTCTCAGTTTTCGATGAGCCTCGCCTAGTGGTAATGTTATTGCTTGTTTTAGACCCCAGTCTATACAAATTGTCAATTGTAATAGGGCTAGAAATTCCCAAAGTATCACTGATCCATGATTTCACGTTAGATTCCAGGGTTTGGTTACCCTTTTCGTTTCGTAGACCATGAATGATGAGGTTTTTTTTCCTGCTTTTTAAGTCAACTAGCAATAGTTCTTTCGAAAGTAATTCGCAGGAAGCTTTATGAGCATTCAGTTGACTTTCGAGTTCACGAATCCTATTGCCACGTTCTATTCCATCCGATTTTATGACTTCAATATCAGCTTTCAAACTCACAAACTTTAGTGACAATTCGTTTTGGTTTGCCAAAATTATATCAAGTTTATCAAGTTTCATCAGCTTGGCATTAATGCTAACTTTAAAGTCCTCAAAATCCTTTTTGCTGACGCTCGCCATCATTAAATAAATCAATAATTACGATCTAGTTAAAATCACCTTAGATCATTCCTTGCTATCAACAATAATCTTATGCAAAAAACAGGTTTTGCACGGTTGACTTTAGCGAGATGCTAACACCTTGAATGACCAGCCAGAGAATAACAATTGTCTTACTGTATTAATGATTATATCCAAAAAGGTGTTTGCAGTATGAACTCTCAAATGATGGTATTACCGTCATTTACAACTGCATCTCGCAAATGAATGTATTGTTCAGAGCGGAGCTTGGTCAGATTCAGAAGGATAAATAGCAAACGTTCTGATTCAATTTTTGCATACATATCAACAACGTAATGGTGAAACAATTGACGGCATTTTAAAATATAATTGTCTTCATCCTGCCGAATCATTAGTCTATAGGAATAATAATGCATTGCACTGCATTTCTTATTCATTTCTTTGTTAGTGGCTGGATTCATCAATTTAATATTAAAGTGATAGCCGTCGGCTCCATCCCAAAAATGATAGGATATTGTAGGGCATCGTAGCATCGATGAGTTTCAGCAATTCTTACCAACTGAGCGTTTCGCTTATGAAGAATAATATCTCGAGGTAAAAACTGATCACCGATCATAACGATTGCCACTTCGTCGATAGTTGGAGCATTGTATCTACGCACATGTTGGCCAGGAGGCGTTTTGTCAGCGGAAATAACAATTTTATGCGTATCAGTAGGCATCAAATCGATGGCTGTTTTGAACAGACGCACTAAATTATTATTTTCGTGGAAAAGATGTTGCAATTGGGAAACGATTGTCCTTTCAACGTTGGGAGAAATTTCGCAACGTGTATTCAATTCAGAATTTCTATCACTGATGAAGTACAATTGTAAAAATTTATGATTCTCGCCTGAGAATGGTAGAAGGGACCCTGCTCTATGATAAATTTGCCCTTTTACTTTGAAAGTAGGCATAAATTGATCTTGATTTTCGATTTGGGCACCAAACTATGTCATTTGGAAACATGAGTTATATTTTCTGATATTTGATAAGAAACGCTTAGATTCTGACGTAGTTCCAGTAAGCCAAGTCTTCAATGGCTCTGGGGGTGCAGCCAGTAGAAGAAGTTTAACTTTTCCCTGAGGCGCAACACATTCCCATTGTTTCACCATTAAATTTAAAGGCCTTGCAATAGGGACAAATTTTAGACATAGTCCCGATTTGAACACATCTACTATAATCATCAACTGGGCTGTACCTGAATGCCATGCGATAATTTTCTGGTTGCTCTTGTGATTCCTCGGCACGCTTTCTTTTCTTACTTTCTCTATCAGCCGCAAGCCTGTTTTCACGTTGCTCTTGTGACTCCTCGACACGCCTTCTTTTTTCACTTTCTCTTTTAGCAGCAAGTCTGGTTTCGCGTTGCTCTGGTAGTTCCTCGACACGCCTTCGTTGACGTAAATTGCACATTCCTAATCTAGCATTATCTCTTGAAGCCGCAAGCCTGTTTTCACGTTGCTCTTGTGATTCCTCGACACGCCTTCTTTTTTTACTTTCTCTTTCAGCAGCAAGTCTGGTTCCCCTGTTCTGGTAGTTCCTCGACACGCCTTCGTTGACGTAAATTGCACATTCCTAATCTGACCCTTTCTCTTTGAACCGCAAGCCTGGTTTTACTTTTTGGTAACATTCTATAACATTGACAGTTTGAGAAACCTCCACGTACCAAGCTTGCTAAGGCTCAAAAATTTATAATAAACCTCAAAAGTTTAAGTATCTTTTTTAAGGTTTTCAAATTACATTAATCTATTGTCAAAATATTTCGAAATATTTATGCAATTCCCAGTTTTTAAATTTAAACCCTCAACACAAAAATTCATACAACTTATTTTTATATATATAGAAGACTAGCTGTTGGGGTGGCGCTTCGCGCCAACTTTTTCTTTTTAGTCTTTTTTCTTTTTCAGTTTTTAGTTTTTTTAGTTTTTTTATTAGTTTTTAGTTTTTCTTTCGTTTTAGTTTTTTTTCGTTTTTACCTTTTTTTTAGTTTTTTTTAGGTTTTAGTTTTGTAGTTTTTTTAGTTTTTTTTTTTCTTTTTTTAGTTTTTAGTTTTTTAACTTTTATTAGTTTTTTTTTAGTATTCTAGCTTTTTCAGTTTTTTTTAGTTTTTTTCCTCTTTAGTTTTTTTGTAGTTTTTACCTTTTTTAGTTTTTTTCTTCTTTTGTATTTAATGTTCGAACCTTGAATCTCTCGAACCTAGAACATACCGCGTTACCAACATGGTAAAAAACTAAAAAGAAAAAACTAAAATAAAAAATTTAAAAAATTAAAAAAGAAAAAACCTAAAAAGAAAAAACGTAAAAAAATAAAAAAGATAAAAAACTAAAAAGAAAAAAAACTAAAAAAAAGCTAAAAAACTAAAAAAAAGAAAAAACTAAAAAAATCTGGGAATTGCACAAATATTTCAATATATTTTGACAATAGATTAAAGTAATTCGAAAACCTTAAAACAGATACCCCAAATCTGAGGTTTAATATAAATTGTTGGAGCTTTAGCATGCTTGGCACGTAAAGATTTTTCCAAGTGCCAATGTTAGAATGAACATTGACAAATTGAAGAAAGCAAATCAATAAAAAGAAGAAACTAAAAAAAAGAAAAAACTAAAAAAGAAAAAAAAACTAAAGAAGAAACTGTATCTATATATATAAAAATAAGTTGTATATATGCATGTTTGTTTATTTGTGGGTTTGCATTTAACGTCATTATAAGTATATAAGGCTTTGTATATGACGTCATTATAAGATGACACTATAGACCAGGACACAAATGACGACCGGAACACAAGGAATATAAATGACGACCGGGACACTCAAAGAGAAATTACAGACCGGGACACCGGGACACAAATGGCGACCGGGACAGAGGGAATATAAATGACGACCGGGACACTCAAAGAGAGATTACAGACTGGGATACCGGGACACAAATGACGACCGGGACACAGGGAATATAAATGGCAACCAGGACACAGGTACACAACTACAACAGGGACGCCGGGGGCACAGGGGGATATATAAATGACGACGGGGACACAGGGAATGTTCGATTAGCAATCACCTTCAACAAAGCTCAAGAGCAATCGTTAGAAAAATGCGGTATAGATCTGAATACGGATTGTTTTCCCATGGACAATTATTATGTTGCATGTTCAAGAGTTGGTAAACCTGACAATCTATTTATATGGATAGACAATGGGACAGCAAAGAATGTTGTATATTTGCATGTTTTACGTAGTTAAAAATATATATATATATATATATATATATATATATATATATATATATATATATATATATATATATATATATATATATATATATATATATATATATATATATATATATATATATATATATATATATATGTATATATATATATATATATATATATATATATATATATATATATATATATATAGATATATATATACTAGCTGTTGGGGTGGCGCTTCGCGCCACCCCAACACCTAGTTGGTGGGGGCGCTTCGCGCCCCCCCCAAGCCCCCCCGCGCGCGTAAGTCGTTACGCGCCATATTAGTTACGCTTGTGTCCCTATGTCCCACCTGTGAATATAGATATATATATATATATATATATATATATATATATATATATATATATATATATATATATATATATATAAATATATATATGTTTTTAACTACGTAAAACTTGCGAATATACAACATTCTTTGCTGTCCCATTGTCTGTGCATATAAATAGATTTTCAGGTTTACCGACTCTTGAACATGCAACATATAATGGTCCATGGGAAAACAATCCGTATTCAGATCTATACCTCATGATTCTAATGATTGCCCTTGAGCTTTGTTGATGGTGATTGCTAATCGACCATTCCCTGAGTCGCCATCGTCATTTATATATCCCCCTGTGCACCCCGGCGTCCCCTTTGTAGTTATGTCCCTGTGTCCCGGTCGTCATTTATATTCCCTGTGTCCCGGTCGTCATTTGTGTCCCGGTGTTCCAGTCTGTGATTTCTCTTTGAGTGTCCCGGGCGTCATTTATATTCCTTGTGTCCCGGTGTCCCGGTCGTCATTTATATCCCCCTGTGCCCCCCGGCGTCCCCATTGTAGTTGTGTCCCTGTGTCCCGGTCGTCATTTATATTCCCTGTGTCCCGGTCGTATTTTGTATCCCGGTGTCCCGGTCTGTATATACATTCGTTTTTTAGTTTTGTTTTTCTCCTTTATTTTTTTCCTTTTTTCTTTTTTTTCTTTTTTAGTTTATTTAGATTTTTAGATTTTTTAGTTTTTTTATTAGTTTTTAGTTTTTTTGTAGTTTTTACCATTTTTTTAGTTTTTTTAGTTTTTTTTTTTTTACTTATGTCCTGGTCGTCATTTATACTCCCTGTGTCCCGGTCGTCATTTGTGTCTCGGTGCTTTGTTGATTGGTAATTTATATTATATTTATATTTTTTATATTTATTAATATTTTTTTAGTTTTCTTTTTCTCTTATTTTTCAGTTTTTTCCTTTTTTTTAGTTTTTTCTTTTTTAGTTTTTAGTTTTTTTTGTTTTTTACCTTTTTTTAGTTTTTTTAGTTTTTTTAGTTTTTTAGCTTTTTTAGTTTTTTTATTAGTTTTTAGTTTTTTTTAGTTTTTGCCTTTTTTTAGTTTTTTCAGTTTTTTTTAGTTTTTAGTTTTTTACCTTTTTTTATTTTTTTTTAGTTTTTTAGCTTTTTTAGTTTTTTTTCTTTTTAGTTTTTTTTGTAGTTTTTACCTTTTTTAGTTTTTTTCTTCTTTTGTATTAGTGTGAAATAATTCAGACGTCATATGCGGACAAACACGACGTCACTCGACAGACAGACAGACAGACATAACCCACAAACAACTTATTTTTATATATATTTATTCATATTTTTTTAGTTTTCTTTTTCTCTTTTATTTTTCAGTTTTTTCCTTTTTTTTAGTTTTTTTCTTTTTTTAGTTTTTAGTTTTTTTTAGTTTTTTACCTTTTTTTAGTTTTTTTTAGTTTTTGTAGTTTTTTAGCTTTTTTAGTTTTTTTATTAGTTTTTATTTTTTTTGTAGTTTTTGCCTTTTTTTATTTTTTTCAGTTTTTTTTAGTTATTAGATTTTTACCTTTTTTTAGTTTTTTTTTAGTTTTTTAGCTTTTTTAGTTTTTTTTTCTTTTTAGTTTTTTTTGTAGTTTTTACCTTTTTTAGTTTTTTTCTTCTTTTGTATTACTGTGAAATAATTCAGACGTCATATGCGGACAAACATGACGTCACCTGATCCACAGATCCACACACAGACAACTTATTTTTATATATATAGATATATATATATATATATATATATATATATATATATATATATATATATATATATATATATATATATATATATATATATATATATATATATATATATATATATATATATATATATATATATATACTAGCTGTTGGGGTGGCGCTTCGCGCCACCCCAACACCTAGTTGGTGGGGCGCTTCGCGCCCCCCCAAGCCCCCCCGCGCGCATACGTCGTTACGCGCCATATTAGTTACGCGCCATTGTAGTTACGCGCCATTGTAGTTGTGTCCCTGTGTCCCACCTGTGAATATAGATAGATTTATATATGTGTTTCAAACTACGTAAAAATTGCGAATATACAACATTCTTGGCTTTCCCATTGTCTGTCCATATACAAAGCCGTATGTACTAATAATGACGTCATATGCAAACGCTCTTTTTACAAACAAACAAACATGCATACACACAACTCGTTTTTATATAGATAGATAAATAGATAGATACAATACAAATTAACTACGTAAAACTTGTGAATATACAACAGTCTTCTCTGTCCCATTGTCTGTGCGTATAAATAGATTGTCAGGTTTACCGACCCTCAAAGATGCAACATACAATTTTACATTGGTAAAGCAATCTGTATTAAGATCTATACCGCATTTTTCTAGTGATTGCCCTTGAGCTTTGTTGATGGTGGTTGCAAATGCTAATCGAATTGGGAATTGCAATCTTTTAAATTGAAAAAGCAGATCCGTTGGAATCATGGGAATGCGAGGAATAAGAACAGCCTCACCCTCATAAGGCCCTGTCAAGATTGTGGCATCTATTAGGTTTTCCATTGTTTTTTTTTTACGGCAAGTCGCGTGCCATTGCAAAGCTTTGGTGGGTTGATATTTCTTAAAAGTATTATTGGTACGCCTATTTTTAGTTGTAGCACGTGTGGTGGAAACCCTGAAAGATCTATGGAATTTAAAAATTCAGATGGATAATTAACCGCTTCATTTGGTTCCAAAATACAAATTAACTGCGTAAAACTTGCGAATATACAACATTCTTCGCTGTCCAATTGTCGCTGCATATAAATAGATTGTCAGGTTTACCGACCCTCGAACATGCAACGTACAATTGTCCATGGGAAAAACAATCAGTATTAAGATCTATACCACATTTTTCTAATGATTGACCTTGAGCTTTGTTAATGGTGATTGCAAATGCTAATCGAATTGGGAATTGCAATCTTTTAAATTGAAAAAGCAGATCCGTTGGAATCATGGGAATGCGAGGAATAAGAACAGCCTCACCCTCATAAGGCCCTGTCAAGATTGTGGCATCTATTAGGTTTTCCATTGTTTTTTTTTTACGGCAAGTCGCGTGCCATTGCAAAGCTTTGGTGGGTTGATATTTCTTAAAAGTATTATTGGTACGCCTATTTTTAGTTGTAGCACGTGTGGTGGAAACCCTGAAAGATCTATGGAATTTAAAAATTCAGATGGATAATTAACCGCTTCATTTGGTTCCAAAACTGTGTCGACTGACTTGTAAAGGACTGCCTGGTCTTGAATCTTGGTCAAAACAATATTGTTGATTTCGTGGACGTCTATATTTTTGGGTGCGAGAATCGCTCTTTCACTTAGCCATTTATTATTTTTATAATTTTTTAGAATATTCGGAAATACTTTTTCAATCAATTCTTTTTTGGACGTCACTAAATTACAGAAATCAGCAGGTAGTTGTATACGTCCTGAAATTGAGTCTACTGGGAGCTTTCCGTTTCCCATTGCCAGCAATTGATCTGAAAATGTTTGACCAGAGTCATCGTTTTGCAATCGGACACGCATATTTGTAGTTAATTTTAATGTTTTTACGTGTGCCCATAAATTAGAATTTTTCAGGCAAGCATTCATTTCGTCTGCAGGAGTTGATCTAGGTATTATAGGTAATGTTTGCCTGAAATCTCCCGCAAGCAATATTAAGGTGCTGCCAAAGGGTTTCGACTTCCCTCGCAAATCTTTCAAGCATTGATCCAGAGCCTCGAGCGATTTTTTGTGTGCCATTGTGCACTCATCCCAAATAATAAGTTTGCATTGCTGCAATACTTTACCCATCCCAGATGATTTGGAAATATTGCACGTGGGAGTTTCTGTAGAATGCAAGTTCAGAGGCAATTTCAAAGCGGAATGAGCAGTTCTTCCACCAGGCAGCAATGTTGCGGCTATTCCGGACGACGCAATTGCCAACGCTATATCATTTTTAGATCGAATTGATGCCAGAATCAGTTTTATCACAAACGTTTTACCAGTACCTCCTGGCGCATCCAAAAAGAAAATTTCTCCAACGTTGTTATCGACACAATGCATTATCGTATCATAAATGTCTTTTTGTTCCGACGTTAACTTGGAAATGTTATTTTGTACATACGACAATAGATCACTCGTACTGTAACTTTGTTCACGATCCAATTCTACACATGTCGAAACAGCAGCGATACGGTTAGGTGAAGGCATTCCCAAACCCTGAAGAGGTTTGTTTGCCATACTTATGCAAAAATCTTCTATAACAACTAAAGTGTAGTTATAAATTTCTGGTGTAAAATCAAAAGTCATGTCTGACGTCTCTAACTGTTTTCGATGAAGTATATCTTCGGACATTTTTGACTTATATTTTTCCCATAAATCTGTAGGAGCTGATGGAGAGCAAGTTGTTAAAATGATGCCAAACAATGCACGAATTTGACTTGGGGTTGACGTTTCGCACGCGTCATTGATGCAGTTATCCCAGTGTTGGTCATTCTCCAATAAATTCAGAGCTTGGCATGCACTACGGTAAGTGTCATGTATAGTACCATTTACAGTCCTCAAATACTCAAAGGATGTCGGACCGGGTACATTCACCAAAAGCAGGCGTAGAAAGAAGCATTCATGTTGATTGGGGTGAACGGTGTAGAGTCTTCCTATCGTGGTATCTTTGAAGATGGTAGGTTGGCCGTCGACTGACTTACCCTGTTTTCGACGTTCAAATACTTTATTTTTAGTATTCCACGTGTAATACGAAGGCACTTCAGTATACAGCAGCTTTTTTGCAAAAGAATCATTTTTGCAAAGCGAAAAAAAAGCTGTTAATGTTGTATCCGGTGGATTCAGGACTCTTTGTTGCACGTTGGTTTCCGTGAAATAAACACGTTGACCATTCTGTAAATGTACCGCTAAGTAAACAACAGCTGGACTACGTTCATGTATCGGAAATGAAAGAATTCGCCAAACAGCTTCATTACTGCTTATGTATCTTCCAGCCTGATATTCTACGATTTCATCGAAATCTTTGATTTCGGACTGCAAGCCAAAAACTCCCATGTCACTGCCTTTGTTGACGTATTTACATATGTATTTGATTGCCTTTACGGAGTTACAGTATTCAACGTTTATGTGTGCATTAAATGTTTTTGATAATAAAGGGGAATATGGAACAACCCACTGGTTATCTACTTCGATGGTGGTACCGTTACGCTTCTTTATTATTGCTGTTTTACCGCCATCTTCAGTAGATCTTCTTCTATATTGTGGGTAACCATCATTGCCAGTAATTGTTTTGGGTACTAAAAGTCGAGGATATTGCTTTGTGCACCTTCCTTTGGCCATGCATGGTGAATTTTCGTTCAGTGCACCGCAAGGTCCATGTATCATATTTTTTACAATAATATCATGTAACCCCTTATCGACATTTTTATCAGGTATTTCAGCGGAAATCACATCATCAATTTCGTTTGAAGTAAATTTTTATGTAGCCAGATTAGTATATGTGCGTGTGGCAAACCTCGTTTTTGCCATTCCACTGAGTACATCCAGCATCGCACTGACCCAAACACTTCATGTTTTACAAGGTAGTTTATCAGTGATTTCTACTTTTGCCGGAAGACACGTGCCGTAATGTCATGCCTATGAACCGCCGATTGTCCTTGAAGTAAAAGCTGCAGTATCTCGTCCCAAGATTGATTACATGTAAATGTAATAAATAAATCTGGACGACCATAGAGACGAACATACGCAATAGCATCTTGAGCATATTCATGCATATGACGGGGACTGCCAGCATATGACGAAGGTAAAATTGTTAATCTTCCAACGTTTGTGGTATTACCGTCATTTATAACTGCATCTCGCAAATGAATGTATTGTTCAGAGCGGAGCTTGGTCTGATTCAGGCGGATATATAGCAAACGTTCTGATTCAATTTTAGCATACATATCAACGATAAATTGGTGAAACAATTCACGGCATTTTAAAATATAATTTTCTTCATCCTGCCGAATCATTAGTCTATAGGAATAATAATGCATTGCACTGCATTTCTTATTCATTTCTTTGTTAGTGGCTGGATTCATCAATTTAATATTAAAGTGATAGCCGTCGGCTCCATCCCAAAAAATGATAGGATATTGTAGGGCATCGTAGCATCGATGAGTTTCAGCAATTCTTAACAACTGAGCGTTTCGCTTATGTAGAATAATATCTCGAGGTAAAAACTGATCACCGACCATAACGATTGCCACTTCGTCGATAGTCAGAGCATTGTATCTACGCACATATTGGCCAGGAGGCGTTTTGTCAGCGGAAATAACAATGTTATGAGTATCAGTAGGCATCAAATCGATGGCTGTTTTGAACAGACGCACTAACTTGTTATTTTCGTGGAAAAGATTTTGCAATTGGGAAACGATTGTCCTTTCAACGTTGGGAGAAATTTCGCAACGTGCATTCAATTCAGAATTTCTATCACTGATGAAGTACAATTGTAAAAATTTATGATTCTCGCCTGAGAATGGTAGAAGGGACCCTGCTTTATGATAAATTTGCCCTTTTACTTTGAAAGTAGACATAAATTGATCTAGATTTTCGATTTGGGCTCCAAACGACGTCATTTGGAAACATGAGTTGTATTGTCTGATTTTTGACAAAAAACGCTTAGATTCTGACGTAGTTCCAGTAAGGAAAGTCTTCAATGGCTCTGGTGGTGCAGCCAATAGAGGAAGTTTAACTTTTCCTGAGGCGCAACACATTCCCATTGTTTCACCATTGAATTTCAAGGCCTTGCAATAGGGACAAATTTTAGACATTGTCCCGATTTGAACACATCTACTCAAGCTATAATCATCGACTGGGTTGTACCTGAATGCCAGGCGATAACTTTCAGATTGCTCTGATTCCTCGGCACGCTTTCTTTTCTTACTTTCTCTATCAGCAGCAAGCCTGTTTCCCTGCTGGTCTTTTGATTCCTCGGCACGCCTTCTTTTTTCACTTTCTCTTTTAGCAGCAAGTCTGCTTCTGCGTTGCTCTAGTAGTTCCTCGGCACGCCTTCTTTTTTCACTTTCTCTTTTAGCAGCAAGTCTGCTTCTGCGTTGCTCTGGTAGTTCCTCGGCATGCTTTCTCTTCTTTCTTTCTCTATCAGCCTCAAGCCTGTTTCCCTGCTGGTCTTTTGATTCCTCGGCACGCCTTCTTTTTTCACTTTCTCTTTTAGCAGCAAGTCTGCTTTCGCGTTGCTCTGGTAGTTCCTCGGCACGCTTTCTTTTCTGACTTTCTCTATCAGCAGCAAGTTTTTTGGCATAGACTCTTTGAGCATCTTCATCAGTCATTATAAACTTAAACATTAATAGAATTCTACGCGAACATACGTCTTATATAACTTGAATGACGTCACGCCTTCAAAGCAAAAATGATGGCAACTAATTTCATGACGTCAGCCGAAACATGACGGCGAACATATGTCTTATATAACTTGAATGACGTCACCTTCAAAGCAAAAATGATGGCAACTAATTTCATGACGTCAGCCGAAACATGACGGCGAACATATGTCTTATATAACTTGAATGACGTCACCTTCAAAGCAAAAATGATGGCAACTAATTTCATGACGTCAGCCGAAACATGACGTCACCTGATCCACAGATCCACACACAGACAACTTATTTTTATATATATAGATATATATATATATATATATATATATATATATATATATATATATATATATATATATATATATATATATATATATATATATATATTCACAGGTGGGACACAGGGACACAACTACAATGGCGCGTAACTAATATGGCGCGAAGCGCCACCCCAACAGCTAGTCTTCTATATATTAGGTTTTAAGGTTTTCTGTTTTAAGGTTTTTGAATTACTTTAATCTATTTTCAAAATATAATGAAATATTTGTGCAATTCCCATTTTTTTTAGTTTTTCTTTCTTTAGTTTTATAGCTTTTTTAGTTTTTTTTTCTTTTTAGTTTTTTACCTTTTTTAATTTTTTATTTTTTTAACGTTTTTTTATTTTTTTATTTTTTTTATTTTTTAGTTTTTTTTAGCTTTTTTCTTTTTAGTTTTTTTACTTTTTTACTTTTTTTCTTTTTTCAGTTTTCCTTTTCTTCTTTTTCCTAAAATTATTCTTTGAATCAACTATTTGAGCAGCTTTCTCGGCTGTTTCTTCTGTCATTTTAAGATTTATACTAAAAATTCCTCTTTACGTGCCAAGCTTGCTAAAGCTCAACAATTTATAATAAACCTTAAATTTTAAGTATCTGTTTCAAGGTTTTCGAATTACTTTAATCTATTGTCAAAATATTTCGAAATATTTATGCAATTTCCAGTTTTTACATTCTAGTTTGTTTTCTTTTATATATATAGAAGATATAATCTGGCGTAACAGACAAAGTGTAACAGACATAACAGACAGACAACTTGTTTTTATATATATAGATAGATTATATATTATATATATAGATATAGATGGGCAATCGTATTTCTTAGTATTGGATTTGATCGTCTCTTACTAGGTTCCAAGCTACCGCTGCAACCCGGATTGCAGCTACAGCTGTAACCACGATCTTGTATACAGATTAATATGAACTACACCGATACATTTTTAGTCAATTTTAATAGATATAGTTTGTCATTGAAATAAAATATTAAGATCGAAATAAAACATTCCAGTTTGGAGAGCGTTAGACTGAAGATTTAAAGGTCTCTGGTTCGCTTCCAGGTTTCAGTAGCTACCTTTTTTATTTCAGAGCAAACTTTCTCATCATGAGCTTTAGTATAAATGTCTTTTGAGAAAGCTCCTAACTCTTGGTTTTGTTTGGAAGGTATTTATAATATAATACTATTTTTCTTACAAGGCTATGGAATCTTAGCTGTATTCACGAAGTAGCTTACGCTTTGTATCCGTAATTCCCTCGCTCATAGGAATTATATGCAAAAACATTGTTTTTCTTAACCAAAAATATGGTTAAGCGGGCCACCAACTTTTTTTACGATTAGCCTCAAAACTACATCCAGCCTATGGGACAATGAAACCCTGATGTTTAAAAAAATTTGTTCAGCCATTTAAGCGGGTGTGAGACCCCATTTAAATGACTTCCGACAATAAGTGAAGAGCTTTAATTTCCGGTGATTTTAAAATTTTAAGGATCTTCCACTGGGCCAAGAAGACTTCAAATTTTTGCAGTCTACGAGAAGGATGTTGTTTAAAAAATAAGTCAAACAATTTTTTCCGAGTAGATTGGAGCTTAAATCCTCAAGTTCTTGGGTCAAGGGGCTATGAATATAGAACAATATATTTTTTGATAGGCGGTGGGAATTCATTTTTCAAACGACCTGAAGTTTCTATTTAAAGTCCGAGAGCGAAGGGACATGTAATATGTAAACAAATATCTACATAGGGGAAGAGGACTAAGTTTTGGTCTTATTAAACTTTTTATCAGAAAATCCTTGGTGCAAGAGGACTATACTTAAAAAAAAATCATTTATTAGCCAGAAAATGGGACCCAAAAAGA
>NW_027063066.1:0-50064 GCF_032884065.1 Artemia franciscana
GGCACAGAAAAGAAATTAAAAGATGTATTGAATCCATTAGGACTTAATTTTATACAAGAGACTATTTTATTCAATAAACAGTTTTTTCTTCTTCAACTCTCAAATTAATCCTTTCACGCCTGTGTTCACCATACGGATACCGCTCGCCTCCTATTTTTTCTCTCGACTCGACAAAGTGACAACCGTGATTTCTTTTTCACTCGATAGCGCTTGCTTGACACTATTGCGTTTTGATTTATTGTCCCTCAAGGCTTTACCCGAGTGGTCAAGGAAGCGTCCAAGTTTGGACAAAACATAAAACGTCGAAAAAGAGGAAAGGTACAGATTTCGACTTAGATGACCTGGACGTTTCTGGTAGGTTCAGAGCCTGATTATGATCTTTTTTTGTAGCTTAGAATGCGTTCTT
This sequence comes from Artemia franciscana, assembly GCF_032884065.1. NCBI lineage: Eukaryota > Metazoa > Arthropoda > Branchiopoda > Anostraca > Artemiidae > Artemia > Artemia franciscana. Next base: position 407 of record NW_027063066.1, read on the forward strand.
TCGAATGAGACATCACTAGTCTATTTCTGACCTCTAGTTTAGCCGCAAACAAGGTTGCTAATGATCGGTTACCAAATGGTCACGTCAGGCATTCAGTGCCAAACCATACCTAGGCAGATTTGTATAGCAAACGAGGTAGCAAGTCCTTTTTATGATCAGGAATAGGCACATTTTCTTTCTGTTCCTCCTTTTTAGTGAAAAAAGTATAAAAAAGCTATTTTGTGGGATACCTCAAGCAAGTGTTGAGGCAAATGACCTTTTTTATTGCGATATATCATTATTATTGTTATTATTAAATGATGCAGTTATCTTTAATTTCTTTTTAGCTGATCCAAGCACGAGCTCTGACTCCATGAGAGGTCATGGTCCCAAGCCCTTGGAAGAAAGACTGATGAAGGAAAGAAGCAGAAGAGCTACCAAGAAAATGACTGCAGAAGAAGTAGCAAGGCTTTTATTCATACCTGATTGTGATTCAGATTTCTGATATCTCTTCCGACTACGACGACCCAGACTGGGTACCAGACAATCCAGATCAAGAATTTCAGCCTTTATGTTCTCTCAACTCTTATAGCAATGAAGATGGAAGAGATGAAAAGGATATCGAACACACAGACGACATCCCTTTAGCAATGCCTGGCAGGTTCGAGCTAGACAATGGTGATGACATGGATCAATTTCATCTGCCTCTCCCGGGTTTGAATGATACAACAGCGTCAAACAGCACTTCAAGCATATCCTCAGCACCAGTGCCAGCTTATTCTGCAATACAGTCAGCTACAGTTACTCCACCTGCTGAAACCTTTGTCCTTACAAGAGCTCGAAAAATGCTCCTTCTCAAGCAGTGGCCGGTCTAGTAACTCCAACTGATGCACCTCAGGTCATGGCAAATCTAATAGCAAAAAAACAAGGTAGCGAAGGAGACAAAGCAATACAAGTGGATAAAAACAGAGCCCAAACTTCGAGATATTACATGGAAGGGTTCTATGTCACAATATGACGAGGAACAAACGCCCCTTGATCTCTTCCGAATGTTTATCACAGAAGACATTTTTTCAAACATTGTGGACCAAACGAATCTGTATGCCATTAGAAAGAAGAATCTTGCTCTGAAACTTTCCCTTGAAGAGCTGCACAGATTTCTTGGAAATCAAATGCTTATGAGCATTCTCAAATTTCCAGCTATTAGAATGTACTGGGAGAATGGAATACGATATTCCCCGGTGACTGATACCATGAGTAGAGATAGGGTCATCAGCTTAAGGTCTTTTTTTCCACTTTTTCAATGACACCTTAATGATACTGAAAGGGGAGGTTGGTCATGATAAACTGTTTGAGATCAGAAGACTATACGACGCATTCAGGGAGAGCCTGAAAAAAATAGACCCTGAAAAGATTCAAAGTATTGACGAACAGATGATCCCATTCAAGGAAGAATTGGATTTCGTCAGCACTTGAAGGACAAGCTCCACTCGTAGGGTGTAAAGATTTTCACGAGATCTGGCATCAGCAGAATAGTGTGTGACATAGAGATATATACAGAAAAAGGAGCTGTTGAAATTTTTGAACTTGGCTAAGGTACTGACGTTGTCCTTCGGCTTGTAGAAAATTTGCCAAGGGTCATGAACTTCAAGTTGTTCTTTGATAACTTCTATACTGGCATCGATCTCATTCACAAGCTCCGTGTTGAATATGGCATCTAGTCATGTGTTACGATACGCAGCAATAGAATGAGGGGCGCTGTTCTAGATACCGACATCAACATGAAGAAAAATGGACGAGGGTCAGTGGACTTTCGTTTTGAAAGACATTCAGAAGTATCGGTAGTAAAATGGTATGACCGAAAACCAGTCCATTTGGTTTATTCATACTGTGCAGTCACCCCAATTGATAAGCGTCAGAGATTGGATGGCACAGCAAGGAAATACGTTGAAGTTGATCGCCCTCGAATCGTCCATGACTACAACGATTTAATGGGGGGGGGGTGTAGATCTTGCTTTCATGTTCCCAGAGCTTTACAGGACTGCCATTCACTCTAAGAAATGGTATATGATGATTGTGTACTACTTCTTTGACATGGCTATGAACAACGCCTGGCTGATGCAACACCGACAATGTAAGCAGATCAATGTTCAGCATATGTCTCTGCTGTACTTCAAAATGGACATTGCTCGTGGGCTGGTTCTTACTGACGTATCTCAAAGTCCTCGAGTTCGAAGACCATCCTTATCAGTGACCAAGCGCAATACGACTACCTCGTGAGACGGGAATCATGTTGAATCTACCAGTTGAATTACATAAAAAAAACTAGTTTTTTTTAACTGAAAGTAAGGAGCGACATTAAAACTTAAAACGAACAAAAATTACTCCGTATATGAAATGGGTTGTCCCCTCCGCAATCCCTCGCTAATTACGCTAAAGATTTTAATTGTTTTAAAAAGCAGAGTTGTGGCAAAGAGTCAAACTTTAGCGTAAAGAGCGAGGGATTGCGGAGGGGACAACCCATTTCATATACGGAGTAATTTCTGTTCGTTTTAAGTTTTAATGTCGCTCCTTACTTTCAGTTAAAAAAAAACTAGTTTTTTTATGTAATTTCTGAACGTTTTTGAATTAATGCATGTTTGATTTTGGCTCTCCACATACAAATTATTAAAATGAAACTTGCATTTAATTCCTTTTTTGGCTAAATGGCTTTCTCGTAGTTTTGATCAGACGATTTTGAGAAATAAGGGGTGGGGAAAGCCTAGTTTTTTCGGTTTTAGTAAAAAATATACGTAACTTAAGAATAAGCTTATGTAATATTCTTAAATTTTTATTATGTATATGAGGGGGTTTGTCCCCTCGTTAATACCTCGCTCTTTACACTAAATCTTAAGTTTTGTCCCAATTCTTTAAGAATGACCACTGAATCCGAATGGCCGTAGAATAAATAGTTGAAATTACTAAAAATACTATAGCATAAAGAGCGATATATTTATCTCCTCCTAAATGCCTCGCTCTTTATCCTAAAGTATTTTTAGAACCCCTCATATGCGTAATAATCTCTGTTCGTTTTAAGTTTCAATGCCACACCTTACTTTCAATTGAAAAAACTTTTCCATGTTTATTTTTTCATTGTTTTTTTTTTAGTAATTTCAGAAAATCCTGCGCCCTTTTCATTGAATTTCTGATCCCCCATGGCATATTTCTCCAAGGAAAGATCCTCCCACAGAGCTCCCTCCCCTCAACCCTACCCCCAAAACCAAAAAAAAAAATCCCCTGAAAACGCTGTACACTTCCCAATAACCATTATTATATGTAAACACTGGCCGAAGTTTGTAACTTGCACCCCTCCCCAGGGACTCTGGGGGAGTAAGTCATTCCCAAAGACATAGTTATTATGGTTTTTGACTATGTGGAACAAAATGGCTATCTCAAAATTTTGATCCGTTGACTTTGGAGCTAGAACTTTTCATTTCCGCTAGAATGAGCCCTCTTGCGACATTCTAGGAACACTTGGTCGATACGATGACCCCTGGGGAAAAGAAAAAAAAAACAAACAAACAAATAAACACGCACCCGTAATTTGTCTTCTGGCAAAAAATACGAAATTCCACATTTTTGTAGATAGGAGCTTGAAATTTCTACAATAGGGTTCTCTGATACGCTGAATCTGATGGTGTGATTTTCGTTAAGATTCTATGACTTTTAGGGGTTGTTTTACCCTATTTTTAAAATAAGGCAAATTTTCTCAGGCTCGTAACTTTTGATTCGTATGATTAAACTTGATTAAACTTATATATTTAAAATCAACATTAAAATGCGATTATTTTGATGTAGCTATTGATATCAAAACCCCATTTTTTAGAGTTTTGGTTGCTATTGAGCCGGGTCGCTCCTTACTACAGTTCGTTACCACGAACTGTTTGATCATGTGTTCGAAGTGCAAAAAACACGACAGTGTTTGATCTCAGATCCCAACTGTTTCACAAATTTTCACCTAAAATAGTATCTGTATATACCTGAAGTGACCATATGGTAACCATTCATATTTTAAGATATGGAATGAAATTAAAAAAAAAAAAAAAAAAAAAAAAACTGTTCTAGTAGAACCTCCAGGATCACTCTCCGCTATTTTAGGAATTTTTACGGAACTCCTTCTTGGTTCAGGTCTAAAACGGTTAAGTATTTGGTCTTTGGATTCGTTGTAGCTGCAAACATTTTGTAGCCTTAAAGAAAATGAAATATTTATAGCCTTACGATACCTAAACTAACTGATATTTAACACAGAAATAATCGTAAAGTCTCGAGGGTCATACTTCGGCTAAAAAATTAATGTTTGACTGAGATCCAACAGTATTCTGTAATTTTTGAGAAAAATGAAATAAAATATGGAAATAATAAACAAAACAAAATTTGCAACCAAGTATACGACACATAATTTATGAAACGACTTATGTAATAATAATAATACAAGCCAGAGATAATTTAGAAACCCTCTAGTAGGCTTAAGACCTGGTTTCACAAAATGAAAGATATGTTTTCAATTATAATTTAGTCATTTGATATGTTAGATGAAGAATCAAATTTAAGAGCTTCTAAAATGGTTTAGTTCATATCTAATATGATGCCCTGTCTGTGACGTGATTTGTCAAAATTCCAAAAGAAGATTTTTTATAGAAAAAAAAAATCCAAAACAGTTACTTTGCAACAAATCTTATTACCTTTATTATTACATTGATAGCTCAAATAAAATGGGAACCGAGAAGTATTTTTTTTCTCTAATTATATGCCTTTTCGATCTTCAAATGGTACTGGAGATATTTTGTTCTTAAAAGAACTGAAACCTTTGGAAGTTGATCAAGCATGAAAAACGGTACATGAAGTGTAAGAACACTAAACTAAGCATTAATATACTGGATATTAAATAAAGAAAAAAGTTTATTTTTTGAAATTGAGGAGCAAAATTAAAACTCAAAACGAACAGAAATTGTTTCTTATGAAGGGGTTGCTCCCCTCCTCAATACCTTTCTCTTTACACTAAAGCTTTAAGTGCTTTAAAAATGCTTCCTTTTCTTATTAAGCGACCCGTGTTTCAGTGGCTGTTCTTAAAAAATTGGGATAAACAGTCAAACTTTAGAGTAAACAGCAAAGTATTGAGGAGGGGAGGGGGTATCCACTTCACATGCAAAATAAATTCTGTTCCTTTGAGTTTTAATGATCAATACTTCCAGTTAAAAAATCGTATTTTTTTATTCTGATCATTTTTCATAACGACCATAAATTTGGCTCAACCCCCATTAAATATTGTATTCTCCCCTCTCACAGGAAACTTATGCGTAGAAATTTCTCCCATGTAAACTAATTCCCGCCAAACCCCATTCAGAGAGTAAAAATCCTGACCCCCATAAATTTCCTTGCGGTCGATTTAGCATGAAAAGTTCTCCTTAGTATGCTTTGATGTGAAAAACACTAATTTCCAATTATTTCCTCAATCACTTCGGAAATCCTCTCTTTCGGTAAAAAAATTTTCCTGGAAATCCAAATATGCTGAAAATAGCCCCAGAATAATTCTTCTGGAACCATCTTCACCACAAAACTGACTTGGCAAAGAGAGAGTATCACGATTAAAAAGCATTTCAGACACTAACCTTTCAAATCACCCCATGTAGGATTTCCCACAAAAAAATCCCCTCCCCCAGGAAATTCATTCTCCATGAAAAATTCTACCAAAGAAATCCATCCCAAGCACAAAATCCCCCCCGAAAGTGTCTATACTTCCCAATAACAAATGCTATACGTACAGATTGGATAAAATTCATAGCTTACAGGCGTCTAAAAGGCCTTAAATATAATACGTATTTGAAATACAAATTGTATATTCTTCCCCACAAAGATGCTTAAGGATATATAATAGTTTTTATATATCGTTTTTTTATATTAGTTTTTATATATTTTTTTATATTTTTATATTTTATATAGTTTTTTGTGATCATAACGGTAATATTTGTTTTAGGATGTCAAGATGGAGCTAATTCTAGCAGAATCTTTAGATTTAGTCATTTGTAAATAACAAAAGGTCATAACAAATTTGTCATTGTTTGCCCTTTTTACTCCAACAGAACCATAAATGTAATGGATATTAAAAGAAGAAAAGGTTTTTTTCTAAAAGTAAGGAGAAAAATTAAAACTCGAAACAAAAAGAGATTATTGTTTAAGAAGGGGTTGCTTCTCTTCTCAATAACTTGCACTTTGCGCTAAAGCTTTAAGCACTTTACAAAATGCTTCCTTTTCTAATTAAACAACCTGGTTTTCAGTAGCTGTTCTTAAAAAATTAGGACAAACAGTCAAACTTCTGCGTAAATAACAAAGTATTAAGGAGGGGGGCAGTCCCTTCATATATGAAATAAGTTCTGTTCATTGGAGTTTTATCTTTACTCTCAGTTAAAAAATCGCATTTTTATTCTGATCATTTTTCAAATAACGCCCGTAAATTTGGCTCATTCTTCATTAAATATTTCTTTCTCCCCTCTCACAGGAAACTCATGCGTAGAAATTTCTGCCACGTAAACTAATCCTAGTAAAACCCCATGCAGACAGTAAAAAACCCACCCCCGTAAATTTTCTTGCGGTTGATTCAGCCTGAAAAATTCTCCTTAGTATGCTTTCATTTTAATAAGATTAATTTCAAATTATTTCCTCAATCACTTCAGAAATCCTCTCTTTCCTTAAAATTGTTTTTCTGGATATCCAAATATGCTGAAAATCGCTACAGGAAAATTCTTCCAGAACCATCTTCAGTACAAAACTGACTAGGGAAAGAGAAAGTATGACAATTAAAACGAATTTCGAACATTAATTGTTTCAAATCGCCCATGGAAAATCCAATTCTCCAGAAATTTCCCTCTCCATGAAAATTTCTACCAAAGAAACACATTCCAAGCACAAAATCCCTCCCCGCCCCGAAAGTGTACGTATACTTTCCAATAACAAATACTCTGCGTAGAGATTTGACAAATTTCATTGCTTACAGGAATCTCCCCGTGGCTTTTGGGTGGTACTTTCATTCCCCACAGTATATATAATGACTATCTCAAAATTTTGATCAGGTAACTTTGGAGAAAAAAGGGACTAGTAAAATATTTTATTATTTCAAATCGTAAGTTTATGTTGATAAGGAATCGGTTTATCAGAAAAGGCCTTAAATATAATGCGCATTAAAGATACAAATTGTATATTCTTCCCAAAAAAGGTAGTTAGGGATGTGCAACAATTTTTTAGCTGTCTCTTCGAGTGATCATACCGGTAATATTTGTTTTAGAATATCAAGATGGAGCTCATTCCAGCAGAATCTTAAGATTTAGTCATTTTTAAATAATCAATCTTCAGCGCAAAAGGCAAAGCATTGAGGAGGGGGGCAGCCCCCTTATATACAAAATAAATTATGTTCATTTGAGTTATAATTATCTTTACTTTCAGTTGAAAAATCATATTTTCTTATTCTGATCATTTAAAAACGCCCGTAAACTTGGCTCACCCTCCATTAAACATTCCCTTCTCCCCTCTCACAGGAAACTCATGCGTAGAAATTTCTCCCACGTAATCTAATTCTCGTAAAACCCTCTCCAAACAGTAGGAAATCAGCCCTCCGTAAATTGTCTTGCAGTCAATTCAGCCCTTTAAAATTCTCCTTAGCATTCCCCTTTAAATTTTCACTTCGAAAATCCTCCCTTTCCGTAAAAAATTTTTTCTGGAAATCCAAGTAGCCTATGCTGAAAATAGTCACAGGAAAATTCTTTCGGAACCATCTTAACTACAAAAGTGACTTGGCAAAGAGAAAGTATCACAGTTAAAAAAAAATTCTAACAGTAATTCTTTCATTATATATCGCCCCAAGTAGAATTTCCAAAGAAAAATTCCCCCCCACACACACAAATTTCCCTGTCCATGAATAAATCTACAAAAGAAACCCACCCCAAGCACAAAATCCCCCCCCCCCAAAGTGTCTGTATTCTTCTCAGTAACGAATACTATACGTACAGATCGGACAAGTTTCATAGCTTACAGGCGTCTCCCCGTAGCTTTTGGGGGGGGGGTACTTTTACTCCCCACAGTAATTATAATGGCTATCTTTAAATTTTGATCTGGTAACTTTGAAAAAAAGGAACTAGTAAAATATCTTATTCGGTTTGTAAGAAAAGGCCTTGAATATAATGCACATTTAAGATATAAATTGTATATTCTTCCTAACAAAGATGCTTAGGGATATGCAACCGTTTTTTAGCTGTTTCTTCGAGATGATAATGGTAATATTTGTTTCAGGATATCAAGATGGAGCTCAGTCCAGCAGGATCTTAAGATTTAGTCATTTTAAATAATAAAATGTCATAACAAATTTTTCATTTTTTGCCTTCTTGACTCCCACAAAAAAATAAATTTGGATTCAAATTTAAAACAATTAGGTCCAAGCTGTTATCGAGGGTATTTTGGGATATACAGTTTAAAACTATCGAAAGCTAATATAGAGCATTTAAGCTACAGGACACATTAGTGGTTCATTTGAATATTCATCTCCAAAATTTATGAAATCCATAAGGAAAATATCAAGAAAGAGCGTTTCAGCCCAATAGCTAGGAAAATTTAACAATGAAATTAATTCATCAAAAGCTACGGTCCTGAGGAAATTCGCCTGATTTTTGACAAAGGAGGAAAAAGCATCGAAATATCAAGCTCTTTAATATTTAGCATATTAAAGAGTCCAATTGTAGAAGTCTTCTATCTAATATATTCCATCTAAAATACAAGATTTTTTACATTTTGCTAGAAGAAATATTGGTTTATATGTTTATTTTCCCAGTCACAATCGCATCCAACCAAACTTATAAGTGGGCTTGAGTGATCAGGAATCACAAATTTTAGTTATGTTTAAGAGTAACCAAAAAGATTGTAGCACGGCTAGCTCCTGTTAAACCCCTCTTTTTACCCATATAATAACAGATCAAAACTTGGTGATATTAATAGTTAATTATTAATAATTGATAGTTTGATTCAAATAGTAAAAAGGTCCATTAATTTCATCTTTGGGGAGAAAATGATCCCCTATAGTCCCAGAAGAAAGAACTTTTATGGGAAGGGATATTTTTGTGGAAAGGGTGTCTTTGGGCGGTATGAAGACTTTCCATGGGAATGATAACCATGGTAAAGAGATTCAGGAGAAATATCTATGGCAAATTTTACACAGAAAGCGAGAAAGGATTTATTGTCAAAATTTGAAAAATAATCAGAAAGTCAATTTATAAAACAAAGTTTTAAACTTATGACAAACAGAAGCCATTTTAAATATGAGTGAGGCTGCCCCTTTCACAGCCCTTGCTCTTTAACCCTAGGAATGACGTATGAACGGATGATAGATAGACTTCTCTATCAACAAATGAAATGACTTCATTTTTATACTATGCTTTTTCGGCTTTTTCTATAAATAGTCATGGCTTGATGCATGCCCGAAACTACTTGATTTTAATTCATTAAATTAAATTTCGATTGAAGTAGTAATATTACGAAAAGATTGGTGTTTGCTTTACCTATTTAGTTACAACTATTTGTTTTTTTTAGTTTAAAGAAATTATATTAAGAGAAATTAAGTACAAAACAAAACAAAATATATTCTATTGGTTTTTTGGAACACGGATTTTGGAACATTTATATCGACAGCCAACATCATCATCTTATGAACAATAAGCTAGTTCAAATGAGAATGTATAGCATCGGCTGTTTCTTTTGAATGCTACGAATTTTTTGTCAGATCTAAGTTTTATTTAAATACAGGTCATATACAAAATATATTCTCTTTTTAATTCCCACTATGTGCCAAGAATTAAAATTCGAAAATATGGACACAATTTCTCTGTTTCATCCTATGATTCGTAATCTTAATTTGTTTCAAAAAATTATTTATATTTAAAAAATATCTTATAGATGGCAGCTTCTACAAAGCATGAAACCAACTTATTTAATTGAACGAATTTACTTTTATTAAGATGAAAAATATCCTAATGTTTTACATTAATAACCTTATTTGATTGTCCCGTTTGAAGGTTCAACTTTAACCTAATGAGTCAAAACTAGAATAGAGATTTACACATAATAAAAAGGCAAAAAAAAAAAAAAACACCGCAACTTTCTTAACCACAAGGCAAAAAAAGAACACCGCAGCTTTCTTTCTTAGCTGCAGCTAAGCAAAGGATATCATTAGAAATATGCAATTTATGAAATTTCAGGGAATAGTTTGACGCTGCAATTCTTCAAAACCTTCAGCCAATATAACGCATTATTTCTTTCTTCATTCATTCTGTCCAGTAATCTTTTAAGGTCTTTTTGAATCCCAGTTTCCTGAAAATATTGCTATTAATTAATTAATTGCTTATAGTATAAAAAACTTTGGCAGAATCAAAGTTTCTGACGACTTGGCATCCAGAAACCTTGAGTAGAGGTTTAAATATTCTTCTGATTCTATACTTGGGCCAACATTTAGCATTTTTTCCGCTACTTACATGAAAACTATTTAAATAATAAAGTTCATTTGAGCTCAAGTGAATAGACTTTTGCAAGAAAAAATAATTATAATGGAAGCAGTGTAAAATAAATCACATGAACAGAAAATATTGCTCCTTTGCCCATGCAACGAATCTATAACTAGCTCAAACAAATTAATTGCTGAAGTTTTCTTTTACTTGTACTTAGGTAAAGACAGAGCTTAGAAGGAGACCAAAGCCATCTCCTTCCAAAATATACATTTTATTTTGCAGAAAGTTTCTTAAGTTACGCATAGACAACAAATAATTGACAGTAAAGTCGTAATCTAAGTGTTTTCTTTATTGTTTTTTTTTTCGACTAAGATGTATTTTGGCTTAAGGGTATATAGACAGAAATTATCATAAATAACACTATCATTTCTATTCTTTTTAAAGAAAATACAACTTATTTGAAATTTAGGAAAGCATAATCTAGGAGTAGCAGTAAGGACTGTCCCATTCTGAGATGATATAATGTCAGAGAAAAATTAAATACTCTAAAGAATTAACAAAATAAAATATTTTTTCTTATAGTCATTTCTTATTATCTTTCTACCGAAGTTCCTTAATCAAACTGTTTTAATACTGTTTCATATGTTTCCCTAATATTATACGGATCTCACTGAGGGGAAAGGGGAACGCAGAAGTACATTGATGTGCAATTGACAGGGAAAGGTAGCGTACCTCAATAACTGTTTTGTAGCCGCTTAATTCTGCTTTAAAATTGTGTTTAATCAGCTAATCTTTGTTTCACGTTTTTTTTACGAAAAAGTGAATAACATTATAAGAGTGTGGTTGACTCTACCTGGACCAAAGCGCTATATCTGATTTCAAACAATTTTTGGAAACGAACTGTAGGAAGGAGCGACTCGTTTCAATAGTAACCGAAACTAAAAAAAACGGAATTTTGATACCGATAGTTACATCAAAAGAATCGGATTGTAATGCTGATTTTAAATGTATAAGTTACATCAAGTTTGATAAAAACCCATCAAAATTTACGAGCCTGAGAAAATTTGCCTTTTTTAGAAAATAGGAGGAAACACGCCCTAAAAGTCATAGAATACTAACTGAAATCACACCATCAGATTCAGCATATGAGAGAACCTTACATTAGAGTTTTAAGCTTCTATCTACAAACATGTGGAATTTTGTATTTTTTACCAGAAGACAGATCAATGATGCGTGTTTATTTTTTGTTTTTTTTGTTTTTTTTTTTCAGAGGTGATAGTATCGACCCAGAGTCTTAGAATGTCGCACGAGGGCTCATTCTAACGGAAATTAGAAGTTCTAGTTACCTTTTTGAGAAACCAAAAACATTGCTGGGCCCCTGGGCCCCTCCCACGCACATTTTTCCCAAAAGTCTGTGGATCAAAATTTTGAGATAGCCCTTCTGTTAAACTTAGTCGAAAATCTAATGAATAAGTTTTTGGAGACGACCTCCCCACAGGGAAGGGGCTGCAAGTTACAAACTTTGACCAGTTTTTACATACAGTAATGGTTATTGCGAAGTGTACAGACGTTTTCAGGGGGATTTTGTTTTGTTTTGGGGGGATGAGGGGAGGGAGCTACGTGGATGGAGATTTACTTGGAAGAATTTGTAATTGAGGAAGAGAAATTCCATGAAGGGGGTGCGGGATTTTCTAGCATTATTAAAAAAAAACAATGAAAACATTAATATCAAAAAGTTTTTTCAACTGAAAGTAAGAAGCAGCATTAAAACGCAAAACGAACAGCAATTATTACACATCTGAGGGGTTTATCTCCTCCTAAATACACCGCTCATTACACTGAAGTACTTTTAGTAACTTCAACTATTTATTCAAGGGCCTTTGTGATTCAGGAGTCATTCTTAAAGATTTGGGACAAAATTTAAGCTTTAGTAGAAAGAGCAAGGTATTGACGAGGGGGCGAACCCTCTTAAATACGTAATAAAAACACACAAATATAAAAGTTCGTTACGTAAATTAATTTGTAAGGTACGTATGTTTCTTACTAACAAAAATCTTCGTAAAAAAAATTATAAATCTAGTTGATTTTTAAGTAGCCAAAACTGGAAGGGCAACTAGGCCGCCTCCCCCACCCCTTTTCTAATCAAAATGCTACTATCAAAACTCTGAGAAAGACATTTAGCAAAAAAAAAATAAAAAATATGCAAATTTCGTTTTATTTATTCATGTTCGGTGAGCAAAAATCAAATCATGCATTAATTAAAAAACTTTCAGAAATTAAATAATATAAACAATTTTTTAAACAGCAAGTAGGGAGCGACATTAAAACTTAAACCAAACAGAAATTATTCCGTATATGAAAGGGCTGTCCCCTCCTCAACGCCTGGCTCTTCACGCTAAAGGTTTTTATTGTTTTAAATAGAGTTGTGAGAAAGAGTCAAACTTTAGCGTAAAGAGCCAGGCGTTGAAGAGGGGACAACCTCTTTCATATACGGAATAATTTCTGTTTGTTTTAAGTTTTAATGTAGCTCGTTACTTGCAGTTAATTTTTTTTTATTTAACAATCTTTTAGTACGAAGAATACCAAACTTAAAGCTTTTTTCTTCCCCGGTTTCATCTTAGGTCTCATCAGCGGTTTCTTTGTCGGTTCCTTGGGTCTTAGGCAATTTCCTTGGGTCTCTTCTAATTGTTATTTACATTTTTCTTTGGGTTGTTACAACATTATCGAGGCTAGAGTCCCTGCTTAAAGCTTCACCAAACAAAGTGTTTGAAAGTAAATTAAAATTCTTTTTCAAATTAAATCATTATAAGGAGAATTTTTCCAGCAAATAGTTGGATTAAATCTTGAAAAATTTTAAGAGGATAGAATTATCCATAGGGAATTTTACGCGGCATTATTAGAAAAGTTATCAGAAACTGAATAAAAAAAGTTTTTCAACTGAAAGTAAGGAGCAGCCCTAAACTGAAAACAACGGAAGATTATTCCATATATGAGGGAGTTCGATTATTTGTCCCAGCTTTTTTTAGATTGACTCCTGTAGCCCAAAGGGTATCTAATTAGAATAAAAAGCTATTTTAAAAAGGACTAAAAAAACTAGCATAAATAGGAAGGTGTCGAGGAGCAAGGTAAAGAGCTAAGTATCCCCCCCCCCTTTATACACGGAATAATTCCTGTTCATTTTTAGTCTTAATGCTGCTCCTATTTTTGAATTGGAAAAACACTTTTTTTTATTTAATTTACACAAAAAGGAATGGACAGTTCATAGAATAAAAACAGGCACCAACTACAAATTGAATCGTTGAATATGGCTATGTATTGTACTTTTTTGACGACTAACTTTTAGAACTAGGGTCAATTATGTGAACGATTTAGAGAGCATTAGCTGGAATAATCATTTTCCCTTACACCTGGGACTGGAGGCAAATGAATTCCATACCTATCGGGTGTATCTGACTCAGAAAAACTCGTATTTAGAATTTGAAGGATTTTTCAAGCGGAATTGCCCGGATAAAAATTTGAGGGGATAAAAATTGAGGGAATAGAAATCTTAAGAGGATAGTATTTTCTTTAGGGAAGATTACAGGGGTAGGGTTAGTTTACATGAGAGAACTTTTCAAAGATGAGTTTTCCGTGAACGAAGTAAATTTTTCATGAACGGGGAACCAGATTTACCGGCATTATTTGAAAAACTATTGAAACTTAATTTAAAAGTTTTTTTTCGACTGAAAGTAAGGAGCGGCCTTGAGCTGAAAACAACGGGAAATTATTTCATATATGAGGGAGTTTGACTATTTGTCCCAACTTTTTAAGAGCGACTCCTGAAACCCTAAGGGTGTCTAATTAGAATAAAAAGCTATTTTAAAAGGACCAAAAAAACTAGCATAAATAGCAAGATATCGAGGAGCAAGGTAAAGAGTAAAGTATCCAACCCCCCCCTTTATACATGGAATAATCCCTCTTCGTTTTTACTCTTAATGCTGCTCCTATTATTGAATTGGAAAAAAAAGCTGTTTTTATATTTAATTTACACAAAAGAAATGGAGAGTTCATTGAATAAAAATAGGCACCAACTACAGATTGAATCTTTGAATATGGCTACACTCGACAACCTTGTTCGACGACCAACTTTTAGAACTAGGGTCAATTATGTGAACAATCTAGAGAGCATTAGCTGGAATAATCATTTTCTCTTACTGCTGAAATTCGTGCGGAATGAGTTCCACTCATATCGGGTATCTTTGACTCAGAAAAATTCGTATTTATAAGAGCCCCAAAGTTAACATTAACTTTGTTTTGGGGAGAGGGGGACTTCAATTGCTGTAGGCCTACAGTTTAAACAACATTACATATAACTTACAATACATTTAGGCTTTATTGTTTGACGTCGTTAAGTAACTTTCTCTGACCTACTGCACCAAATATATACAATATTGCTTTTCGGGTCTTTGATAGACGATAAAAATAGACGAAAGAGACGGCTCATATTGAATCGCTATATAATCAATAGAAGAATTCGTGAATCTAAAAGAAAGACATTTTTCCAAGGCTCGTAGATGCTTTCATCCACATTCATTAAATCTACTCGAATCGGGTTGAGTTTCTTCTTTTATTACAAGTACCCCTTGATATGTCATAATTCCTTCATTTGCAAAGAAATTAGAGCTTATCAATGGCCCCTTTCATAACAGTAATATTATAAAGTTGGTATACATTTCTTATAGTCAAATTTTATTGAACATAAAACATACATATTATTTAAACGTTAGTAAATAACTCTTTATATGGTAATATTCATGAAAACCGCTTATTCGAAATGTTCATCAAGTGAACAAACACTTTTGACAACATCGCGGGATCTCTTGTCTCATTGTTTTAGTCAATTATCAAGAAAAAAGCTCGATAGGTAATGGTTAAAATAAGCCTCTTAAAATAAATAACTCCTTAAAATAAAATCCTTACACTGTAAAAAAAAAACAAAAAAAAAACAATGACTATATTAAGCCTGAAAACAAACAAAAATTAAGTTCTACATTATTTTTTCCCTTGGAATTGTTAGTAGATAGATAACAGGACATAATTTCGTTAACCTGGGAATATGGAGGAATTTCTATAGTTAGGACTTAGGGAAAAAGGTTGTCCCCTGGTTTCTCTGATATCTCCTGTCTTCTAATTTTTAGCTTAAGCATCCTTTTCGGAGTGCTAACATACAATAGTTTTAAATCTGTATCATCAGTGATACAAAAAGAGGATGTGGCCTCTCTGAGAGCAACGTTCACCTCCAGCTTCTCATCAAAAAGCTAGGCAGTTATTTTTATTAATTAGCTTAACAGTTACAACATAATAAACATCAGGTTTTAATGTGGATTTGCCTCTACGAAAAAAAAAACTCATTGACTTTGGCTCTTCGTGTGTGCAACCGAATTCTTCTAGTACTTTTGTTTTGTTGGCGAATTAAGATTAAATTTAATTTGTAGAGGAATTCTTTAAACAGCTTTTTAATGACTTGGGTTTCAAGTGTTTTCTGCATTAAAATTTTTTGTTTGGGAACGTTTCTTTGTTTTTCATGACAAAAAAATGCTGTCGGTACATACATTTGTAAATTTTATGTCGCAAAGGTAAAGTCAAAATTCATTTACTATGGCAAATGTTGTTTTTAATCTGAAGCAAAACTACACATGATGACTTTTTAACAGAGAAATAGGTATAGAAAGATAGATAATAGAGAGATTTAACAGAGAGATAGGTATAGAGAGATAGATAATAGAGAGATTTAACAGAGAGATAGGTATAGAGAGATTTAACAGAGAGATAGGTATAGAGAGATAGATAATAGAGAGATTTAACAGAGAGATAGGTATAGAGAGATAGATAATAGAGAGATTTAACAGAGAGATATATATAGAGAGATAGATAATAGAGAGATTTAACAGAGAGATAGGTATAGAGAGATAGATAATAGAGAGATTTAACAGAGAGATAGGTATAGAGAGATAGATAATAGAGAGATTTAACAGAGAGATATATATAGAGAGATAGATAATAGAGAGATTTAACAGAGAGATAGATAATAGAGAGATTTAACAGAGAGATAGGTATAGAGAGATAGATAATAGAGATATTTAACAGAGAGATAGGTATAGAGAGATAGATAATAGAGAGATTTAACAGGGAGATAGGTATAGAGAGATAGATAATAGAGAGATTTAAAAGAGAGATAGGTATAGAGAGATAGATAATAGAGAGATTTAACAGAGAGATAGGTATAGAGAGATAGATAATAGAGAGATTTAACAGAGAGATAGGTATAATGTCGACTCCAATTTGAATGGTCATAAAATACGAACCAATAAGCGTCATATAATTCGAACCACTAGAAAAGCATTAATATAAAATACAAAATTATTCATTTTTTAACCCTAAAAATAAAAAGTGAAGTGCGAATAACATTGACAAAATACTCGCAGTCTTCAATATATCAAACAGTTCTTGGCAATAAGCTTTAAGTACCAAGTGACACGGCTCAACAGTAATCAGAACCCTATAACACAAAGATTTGATCACAGTAGATACAACAAAAGAATTGAATGTTCAAGTTCATTTGAAAAAATATAAAGCTCATTAAGCTTAATGACACCCATTAAAAGTTAAGAGCCAGTGAAAATATGACCTATTTCTGGAAAAGGGAAAGCAACAAAAACTGGTGATCTTAATGAAAATCACACTGTCATATTCAGCATATCAAATAATCCTACTTTCGAAGTTTCAAGGTCCTACATACCAAAATGCGGAATTATACATTTTTACCACAGAAAAAATAACGATGGTAAAGAAAAAAAAAGGTGATCCTATAAAATCGGGAGACGGCTCAATACCTTCGATGCAAAAAGAAAGAATCAAAATATTTTTTGGCACAATATACCCAAATTCTTCGCAAAGTTGTTTTAAAGTATAAATAAAGGTGGACTTGCCCTTGTACAAAGTAGAGTACTTTTGAGACTCCATTTGAAAGGCCATTTCTTGAGTACATCTCAACATTTTTACTCTCTTGACAAGCTAAATTCTGCTTCAGATTAGACATCTCTCAATCCAAAACAGCTAATTACTCTTCTTTCTCTCAAACAGCCATATTTTCATGGAAAATGAACAAGATGAGTTTTTTATAATTTTTTGATACGATAAAATAATATTATTGAGTATTAAGCCTGTGATTTCATAATCTCGTCCCATAGAAATTATAAATTTCACTTTCGAAATATTCTATAATGATTGAAACTAGCAAACATAGCAACAAGAAACATGGCACTAGGGCTAGTGTAAGAAGGTGTGCTACATTAATCGAGTTCTAAAGTTTCTGGCAATGGTCTGTCTTTCTCGTTCAAACAGTCAGTTTGGAATCAATCAATGTATTATGACTCTTGTGTCAGTTGCAGTTTGACTGCAACTGATTGACGGCAGCTTGGTTGCGGCCTATCGCTCTCTTGAATCCTCCTTGAAATAAAATCTAATTGAACTATTATCAAGTAGGTGTGGGCATCAAGCCATGGCTAATTGTAGAAAAAGCCAAGACAAATAGTCAGATAGAGTGAGGGGCAAATCTGGCATAATCTCTGATTAGGATTGTATAAAAAGGATGTCAGTTCATTTGTTTCAGTTTGAACTGTGGCCTAGATAATATTTATGGAGCTTCTGTCAGTTGCAGCTTGACCAAGGGGCATCTAACTAGACTGGGTGTGGTACTATTATTGTGTTTGACAAAGTCTGTGATGGGTGCAAACAATTTTGCTCAGAGCAGAAATAACCCTTCCTTGGCCCCCTAGCGCTCCCCGGGTTTGTTTGGGTGAAATGGGAACACAGTTTGAGAAATGGGCCCAGAAATGGGCTAAGATTTACCGACAACTACATAATCATGCATTTCATTTGTGGTTTTGTTCAAACTTTCAGTTGGAACTGCGGCCTAGAAAATATTTTTGGCGCTTCGGTCGGTTGCAGCTTGACCAAGCGATATCTCTCTGTTCTGGTTTTGTTGGTGTGATATGGAGAAATGGGTTAAAATTTACCGACAACTACATAATTGCACATTTAATTTGAAGGTTTGGTCAAACTGTCAGTCTGAACTGCAGCCTAGAGAATATTCATGGCGCTTGAGTCGGTTGCAGCTTGACCAAGGGATATCTGACTGCTCCGAGTAAGTTTTTTGGTTATGCGGGGGGAACTTTCCTTAGAAGAATTTGTCATGGGGGAAGAGAATTTCCACGAAGGGGTGCAGGATTTTCTGCATTTTTAAAGAGCAATGAAAAGATAAATATGAAAAAGTTTCTTTAACTGAAAGGAAGGAGCAGCATTAAAACTTAAAACGAACAGAAATTATTACGCATATGAGGGGCTCACCTGCTCCTAATACCTTGCTATTTAGGCTAAAGTAATTTATTGATTTCAACTACTTAGTTTCAGTAAATTCTTCTGTTTGGGACGGGGGTCAGTGGCATGACTCTGTAAGCTTAGCCAGAGTCGACCCAGCTCTAAATGTGTACCTGGAGAAATCTGGGGAAGGTAAACAGGAAGGGTGTGCGAAAGCACAGGATAGCTGGCCCCAACCCCCCATTGCACTTCCTGGCTGAAGGGCCAAGAAACGGAGATCAGCACCGCCGGTAGGGACTGTAAAGTCTAATGTCGTATCCTTTACCTTTACCTTTTACCTTTGTGATTCAGGGGTCATTCTTAAGGAACTGGGACAAAATTCTTTTGTTGTATCTACTGTGATCAAATCTTTGTGTTATAGGGTTCTGATTACTGTTGAGCCGTGTCACTTGGTACTTAAAGCTTATTGCCAAGAACTGTTTGATATAATGAAGACTGCGAGTATTTTGTCAATGTTATTCGCACTTTACTTTTTATTTTTAGGGTTAAAAAATGGATAATTTTGTATTTTATATTAATGCTTTTCTAGTGGTTCGAATTATATGACACTTATTGGTTCGTATTTTATGACCATTCAAATTTGAGTCGACATTATACCTATCTCTCTGTTAAATCTCTCTATTATCTATCTCTCTATACCTATCTCTCTGTTAAATCTCTCTATTATCTATCTCTCTATACCTATCTCTCTTTTAAATCTCTCTATTATCTATCTCTCTATACCTATCTCCCTGTTAAATCTCTCTATTATCTATCTCTCTATACCTATCTCTCTGTTAAATATCTCTATTATCTATCTCTCTATACCTATCTCTCTGTTAAATCTCTCTATTATCTATCTCTCTATACCTATCTCTCTGTTAAATCTCTCTATTATCTATCTCTCTATATATATATCTCTCTGTTAAATCTCTCTATTATCTATCTCTCTATACCTATCTCTCTGTTAAATCTCTCTATTATCTATCTCTCTATACCTATCTCTCTGTTAAATCTCTCTATTATCTATCTCTCTATACCTATCTCTCTGTTAAATCTCTCTATTATATATCTCTCTATACCTATCTCTCTGTTAAATCTCTCTATTATCTATCTCTCTATACCTATCTCTCTGTTAAATCTCTCTATACCTATCTCTCTGTTAAATCTCTCTATTATCTATCTCTCTATACCTATCTCTCTGTTAAATCTCTCTATTATCTATCTTTCTATACCTATCTCTCTGTTAAAAAGTCATCATGTGTAGTTTTGCTTCAGATTAAAAACAACATTTGCCATAGTAAATGAATTTTGACTTTACCTTTGCGACATAAAATTTACAAATGTATGCACCGACAGCATTTTTTTGTCATGAAAAACAAAGAAACGTTCCCAAACAAAAAATTTTAATGCAGAAAACACTTGAAACCCAAGTCATTAAAAAAGCTGTTTAAAGAATTCCTCTAGTTTTTTTTCGTAGAGTTTTTTTTTTCGTAGAGGCAAATCCACATTAAAACCTGATGTTTATTATGTTGTAACTGTTAAGCTAATTAATAAAAATAACTGCCTAGCTTTTTGATGAGAAGCTGGAGGTGAACGTTGCTCTCAGAGAGGCCACATCCTCTTTTTGTATCACTGATGATACAGATTTAAAACTATTGTATGTTAGCACTCCGAAAAGGATGCTTAAGCTAAAAATTAGAAGACAGGAGATATCAGAGAAACCAGGGGACAACCTTTTTCCCTTAGTCCTAACTATAGAAATTCCTCCATATTCCCAGGTTAACGAAGTTATGTCCTGTTATCTATCTATTAACAATTCCAAGGGAAAAAATAATGTAGAACTTAATTTTTGTTTGTTTTCAGGCTTAATATAGTCATTGTTTTTTTTTTTTGTTTTTTTTTTTACAGTGTAAGGATTTTATTTAAGGAGTTATTTATTTTAAGAGGCTTATTTTAACCATTACCTATCGAGCTTTTTTCTTGATAATTGACTAAAACAATGAGACAAGAGATCCCACGATGTTGTCAAAAGTGTTTGTTCACTTGATGAACATTTCGAATAAGCGGTTTTCATGAATATTACCATATAAAGAGTTATTTACTAACGTTTAAATAATATGTATGTTTTATGTTCAATAAAATTTGACTATAAGAAATGTATACCAACTTTATAATATTACTGTTATGAAAGGGGCCATTGATAAGCTCTAATTTCTTTGCAAATGAAGGAATTATGACATATCAAGGGGTACTTGTAATAAAAGAAGAAACTCAACCCGATTCGAGTAGATTTAATGAATGTGGATGAAAGCATCTACGAGCCTAGGAAAAATGTCTTTCTTTTAGATTCACGAATTCTTCTATTGATTATATAGCGATTCAATATGAGCCGTCTCTTTCGTCTATTTTTATCGTCTATCAAAGACCCGAAAAGCAATATTGTATATATTTGGTGCAGTAGGTCAGAGAAAGTTACTTAACGACGTCAAACAATAAAGCCTAAATGTATTGTAAGTTATATGTAATGTTGTTTAAACTGTAGGCCTACAGCAATTGAAGTCCCCCTCTCCCCAAAACAAAGTTAATGTTAACTTTGGGGCTCTTATAAATACGAATTTTTCTGAGTCAAAGATACCCGATATGAGTGGAACTCATTCCGCACGAATTTCAGCAGTAAGAGAAAATGATTATTCCAGCTAATGCTCTCTAAATTATTCACATAATTGACCCTAGTTCTAAAAGTTGGTCGTCAAACAGGGTCGTTGAATATAGCCATATTCAAAGCTTCAATCTGCAGTTGGTGCCTATGTTTATTCTATGAACTCTCCATTCCTTTTTGTGTGAATTAAATAAAAATAACAAAGTTTTTTCCAATTCAAAACTAGGAGCAGCATTAAAACTAAAAACAAACAGGAATTATTCCGTGTATAAAGGGGGGGGGATACTTTTTTCTTTACCTTGCTCCTTGATACCTTTCTATTTATGCTAGTTTTTTAGTCCTTTTAAAACAGCTTTTTATTCTAAGTTACTACCTTTTGGGCTGCAGGAGTCGCTCTTAAAAATCTTGAACAAATAATCGAACTCCCAAATATATGGAACAATTTCCCGTTGTTTTCAGTTTGGGGCTGGTTTATTTTTTTGTGGGAGTAAATAGGGCAAAAAATTACAAGTTTGTTATCACATTTTGTTATTTAAACTGACTAAGTCTTAAAACTCGGCTGGAATGGGCTCCATCTTGATATCCTAAAACAAGTATTACCGTTATAATCACTCGAAGAAACAACTAAAAAACGGTTACATATGCCTAAGCATCTTTATAGGGAAGAATATACAATTTATATCCCAAATGTGAATTGTATTCAATGCCTTTTCTGACAAACCAATTGTTTATCAACATATGATACGACTTGAAAAAGTAAAGTATTTTATTAGTCCCTTTTTCAAATTTACAATCAAAACTTTGAGATAGCCATTATAATTACTGTGGGGAGAAAAACTACCCCCACGGGGGTAGTCTTACAAGCCACGGGGGACGCCTGTAAAAAAGCCATGGGGAGACGCCTGTAAGCTATGAAATTTGTTCAATCTCTACATAAAGTATTTGTTATTGGGAAGAATGCAGACACTTTGGGGGGGATTTGTGCTTGGGGTTGGTTTCTTGGATAGAATTTTTCATGGAAAGGAAAATTTCAGCAGGTGGGATTTTTTATGGGAAATTCTACCTGGGGCGATTTGAAAGAATTACCATTCAAAATTCTTTTTAACTGTCATACTTTCTCTTTGCCAAATCAGTTTTGTAGTGAAGATGGTTCCGAAAGAATTATCCTGGGGCTATTTTCAGCATATTTGGATTTCCAGGAAAAAATATTTTACGGAAAGAGAGGATTTCCGAACTTATTGATGAAATGATTGGAAATTAGTCTTTTTCAAATGAAAGCATACTAATGAGAATTTTAAAGGGCTGAATTGATTCCAAGAAAATTTACGAGGGGGGCGGTTTGTTTACTGTTTGGAGGGGTTTTACGGGAATTATTTTACGTAGGAGACATTTTAACGCACGACTTTCCTGTGAGAGGCGAGAAGGGAATATTTAATGGAGGGTGAGAAAAATTTACGGGTGTTGTTTGAAAAATGTTCAGAAAACTAGAATATGGTTAAAGTAAAGATAATTAAAACTCAAATGAACAGAATTCATCTTTTATATGAAGGGGCTGACCCCTCGTCAATACTTTGCTATTTGTGCTAATATTTGTCTATATAAAAATGCTAAATCTTAAGATTCTGCTGGAATGATCTCCATCTTGATATCCTAAAACAAATATTACCGGTATGATCACTCGAAGAAACAGCTAAAAAACGGTTGCATATCCCTAAGCATCTTTTTTGGGAAGAATATACAATTTGCATCTTAAATGCGTATTAAATATAAGGCCTTTTCTGACAAACCGATTGTTTATCAACATAAAATACGATCTGAAATAATAAAATATTTCACTAATCCCTTTTTTTCCAAAGTTACCTGATCAAAATTTTAAGATAGCCATTATAATTACTGTTTGGAGTAAAACTACCCCCCACAAGCCACGGGGAGACGCCTGTAAGCTATGAAATTTGTCAAATCTATGCGTATAGTTAATGCTATTGGGAAGTATACAGACACTTTCGTGGGGGAGGGGGGGGGTATTTTGTGCTTGGGGTGGGTTTCTTTGGTAGAAATTTTCATGAAGAGGGAAATTTCTGGGGAAGGGTATTTTCCAAGGGAAGTTCTACCTGGGGCGATTTGAAAGAATTAATGTTCGAAATTCTTGTTAATTGTCATGCTTTCTCTTTGTCAAGTCAGTTTTGTAGTGAAGATAGCTCCGGAAGAATTATCCTGGGGCTATCTTCATCATACTTGGATTTCCAGGGAAAAAATTTTAAGGAATGAGGATTTCTGAAGTGATTGAGGAAATAATTTGAAATTAATCTTTTTAAATGAAAGCATGCTAAGGAGAATTTTTCAGGCTGATTCGACCGCAAGAAAATCTACGGGGGTGGGTTTTTTACTGTCTGGAGGGGGCTTTACTGGGATTAGTTTACCTGGCAGAAATTTCTACGCATGAGTTTCCTGTGAGAGGGCAGAAGGGAATATTTAATGAAGAGTGAGCCAAACTTACGGGCGTTATTTGAAAAATTATCAGAATACAAAAATATGATTTTTTAACTTAAAGTAAAGATCATTAAAACTCAAATGAATAGAATTTATTTCGTATATGAAGCGGCTACCCCCTCCTCAATACTTTGCTATTTACGCTGACGTTTGACTGTTGGTCCCAATTTTTTAATAACAGCTACTGGAACACGGGCTGTTTAATTAGAAAAGGATGCATTTTGTAAAGCGCTTAAAGCTTTAGCATAAAGAGCAACGTATTGAGGAGTTTGTTTCAAGTTTAAATTTTGCTCCTTATTTTTAGAAAAAACCTTGTTTCTTCATTCAATATCCATTATATTTTTTTTTTTTGAGTAAAAAGGGCAAAAAATGACAAATTTGTTATGACATTTTGTTATTTAAAAACGACTAAATCTCAAGATTCTGTGGGAATAAGCTCCATTTTGATATCCTAAAACAAATATTACCGTTATGATTACTCTAAGAAACAGCTAAAAATCGGTTGCATATCCCTCAGCATCTTTGTTGGGAAGAATGTACAATCTGTATCTTAAATACATATTATATTTAAGGTCTTTCAAACGCCTGTAAGCTATGAAATTTGTCCAATCTGTATGTATAGCGTTTGTTATTGGGAAGTATAGACACTTTCAGGAGTGGGGGGATCTTGTGCTTGGGGCGGGTTTTCTTTGGTAAAATTTTTCATGGAGAGTGAAATATCTCGGGGGGGGATTTTTTGTGGGAAATTCTATCCCGGGCGATTTGAAAGAGTTATTATGTGAAATTATTTTTAATTGTCATATTTTCTCTTTGCCAAGTCAGTTTTGTGGTGAAGATGGTTCCGGAAGAATTATTTTGGGGCTATTTGCAGCATATTTGGATTTCCAGGAAAAAATTTTTTACCGAAAAAGAATATTTCCGAAGTCATTGAGGAAATAATTGGAAATTAGTCTTTTTCAAATAAAGCATACTAAGGAGAATTTTTTATGCTGAATCGACCGCAAGAAAATTTACGGAGGGCAGGATTTTTACTGTTTGGATAGGGTTTCACGGGAATTAGTTTACATGGGAGAAATTTCTACGTATGAATTTTCTATGAGAGGGGAGAGAGAAATATTTAATGGAGGTTGAGCCAAATTTGCGGTCGTTATTTGAAAAATGATCAGAATAAAAACATACGATTTTTTTAAGTAAAAGTAAAGATCAGTAAAGACCATTAAAACTCAAAATCATTAAAACTCAAATAAATCTGAAAGTAAAGATCATTAAAACTCAAATTAACAGAACTTATTTTGTATATGAAGGGGCTGCCCCCTCTTGAATACTTTGCTATTTACGCTAAGGTTTGACTGTTTTTCCCAATTTTTTAAAGAAAAGCTACTGAAACACGGGTCGCTTAATTAGAAAAGAAAGCTTTTTTTAAAGCACTTGAAGCTTTAGCGTAAAGAGCAAGGTATTGAAGAGGGGAGCAACCCCTTCATAAACAATAATTTCTGT
The DNA here is from genome assembly GCF_032884065.1 of Artemia franciscana. Lineage (NCBI taxonomy): Eukaryota > Metazoa > Arthropoda > Branchiopoda > Anostraca > Artemiidae > Artemia > Artemia franciscana. The sequence continues at coordinate 25,952 of NW_027063066.1, forward strand.
TCGTTTCGAGTTTTAATTTTGCAGTCTATACAAAAATTTGCAGTTTATAAATTCTATCCTTAGGCCCTCTTATTAGTCTCCATCATTGCCTTCTTTTTTGGTTCTTGATCCAAAGTTGTAGAGTATGAACTGAATGTTCAAGATGTATTTACTTAGTTCCTGTCGATGTTACTATCATCATTTAAAAAAATAACAAAATAAAATAAAAAGAATCACGGACAATAATTATTCAACTGGAAAAAAATAATCGAAAGTATTTTATTAAGAAATTAATATTTTTTTTTACTTTTAATGAAGAATGGAGAGCAAAGTAGCAATCTTTCCAAAAAATGATTAGTGTAAATACGGCAAGTTCGCTCTTTATAGAAGAAGGCCGCAGAATCAATACATTTCAATCATTAGTTAGAATCTGGAAATAAAAAAAAATTTGTCTAAACGTATTTAATTGTGGGTAAATCATTATATTATCGTTGAAGATACCCTCCATAGATGTTTGAATACCGTACCCTTCATAGATGTTGGTCGTGCTATATTTATATACTAGGGCAGAAACCTTACTTCCATCAATTTATGAACAAAGAAAGTCGAAGGAGGTCTTTTAGAGTCACAAGAACTTATTTTGCGACTATTGGTAAAAGGACTGCTTCAACTGTTTGTTCTTCTCCTTCACGATCCAACTTCAGGTTTTATCTTGGGCTGCCTTGTTTTAAGTCAATGTTCTTGGAACCAGTGACAGAGGTAGAAATAACTAACAGTATTATGAGATTGAAAAATTCTTCGTCGTCTGGCTCTGATAATTTTCCTACTAAAGTAATTAAGTTCATACTTCTTCCATTATCTTGCCCTTAACGAAACTAATTAACTTCTCTCAACATGGTGTTTTACCAAGTAGTCTCAAGCGTGCTTGCCTCATCATATTATATAAGGGGGTGACACAAAATGATCCATCCAACTGTCTGCCAGTTTCTTTGTTGTCTGTGTTTAGCAAAATATTTAAGAAGGTGATGCTTTCTCGTCTTAATGATTTTCATACTTATAATGATTTTTTTACGATTTTCAATTTGGTTTCCGAGCAAGTCATTCAACTGAGCATGCTCTTGCAGTTTTACTGAATCATCTACACTCTGCCATCGGCTCCTTTTTGATTCCTACTGCTTTGTTTCCGGATGTTCATAAAGCCTTTGATTCTTTAACTTACCGTGTTCTTCTATTTAAACTTTCTTCTTTTGGCTTGTGAGGTAGTGCGTTTTTTTGGTTCAAGTCTTTCATGCCTTGTAGAATAATTTCTGTTGATCTGCTTTTTCACTCACTAAAAAGTGTTGACCAGGGGGTACCTCAAGAGTCAATTTCATGGCCAGTACTGTTCTTGATATACGTAAATAACCTATTTTTTGCAGTTGGAAATATTAAACCTTCTTTATTTTTGTCGTTAATGTCCTCCAATATTCTCCTGTACCCATAACAATATACCTCGGTTTTTCTTGTTACTTTTGCCGATTATACCGCCCTTATTACTTCTGGGAGAACAGAGGATGATGTTCATACAAAGTTAGCGGTCCTCTTCGAGAGAGTTTCAATTTGGTTTGATGGTAAATCTCTTGCCTTGAATGTTTCTAAAACTAGTTTTTGAGGTTTTTCTACTATATCTCAGGCTTATCCTCAACTATCTGAAATTCACATATCCAAAATCTTTATTTGTATACCAAAAGGTGGCCTTGTCCGTTTCCAAGACATCCTCCTAGATGAAAATTTGTCTTTTATACACCATATTGATTTAATTAAAATGAATTTAATTATAATGTATTTAATTAAAATACAGAACCCTTGGTGATATAAGAAAACTCAAACATATTTTTCCTGGACCAATTCTAAGAATCGTATTTTAAAGCTTAATTCATTCTTATGTTTCTTATTGTCCGGTCATATGGATGTCTACGTTCAGGTCTTTTCTCAAACCACTTTCGAGTACTGACAATACAGCTCTTGATATTACAATTTTGATATTAAATCTTGATATTACTTGATCCATTATTGATATTAAAAGCTTTATATTCTTTTTTGTGCATCTTTAGCTTTTCTTCAGCTCCATGAGCGTGGACATCATGAATGGATTTTGAACTGACCAAAAGTCAATATGTACCTGCTGCTACTCCTACTCCTGTTGCTACAACTACTAATAATACACTATTACTGACTCTACTGTTCCTACTTCTACCACTACTTCTATGATACTAGTACAATTAAGACTACCTGTATGAAGGTGAAATTTCGACATAATAATTGAGAGTGAATTTACCTTTTGGTCAATTGATATTCGCCTTTAAGTATTATCTAAGAGTTCTATCTTTAAATAAATAAATTTTTAAAATTCAGCACAAATAAATTGTTAAAATACACTCTTTTGACAATTTGAATGCACAAAGTGTATTAATTTAGTTCAAAGTTGAATTCATTATTTGCTCAAATTTACCTTCAAAGACTTGGCCTTTACAGTACTAGTATCACAGTAGATGTGGTACATGCTACGTTTCGCTCACTATATAATCCTCTCATAATGCCCCAGAAGTTTTATCTTGATGCGTTAAGTGATCTACAAAATTATTGCTCATGTGCCCGTTCAACCCCCTTTTCTTCTTGATGCTCTAAGCTTATAAATTGGAGCAATTGAAGTAGCAGTTGGATGTTGAGCAAAATGTGAATACTATTGCTGCTACTGCAGCTAATACTTGAGACTAAGAAGGCAAAATGCTAATACTATTACTGATTCTACTACTAATACTTCTATTAGTATCACTTTTACTCCTCCCAATGATCCTGCTAGTATTTACGTCACAATGAGTAGCCTACTACTTTTGCTAATAATATGGATGCTAGTAAAACTTTAAGGGAACAATGAGGGTGGAGCTGACCGGAATCAAAACACACTTCGTACAAATGGGCTATCAAAAGGTTGTATTTTCAATATTTCAGCAATGAAGCTAAAAGTTCCGGGGCAACCAGTATTACTACCCCTTATGCTACTACTTCTGCTATAACTATTGCTAATATTATGGCTTCTATTGAACTAAATCAAAATAGTGTTAGGGCATCCAAGTTGTCAAAACAGATCTGGTTGTCAAGATATTTAGGCAGGATATTTTAGGACTGGTATAGGGTATAAAGCAAAAGCTTTCAGGGTAATAGCTTGCTTTAAAACTAAATGAAATAGCACTATGAGCATGTAGGTTGTCAATAAGACGTCTCAATAACATCTCAAGAACATCTCAAGATGCTTATTTAGCTGTATTTGCATCAATATTGTCACAATAGTATAGACACAATGTTTTGGGAGGTTCTGTAGTGAATTAAGTTTATTTTTTCAGAGAAAGTTGAGGATGAGTAAAACTAAATCAATGCATACTATGTGAACTATTAGAAGAACTGTAATTGAACTGTAAATTATTAGAAAATTGTTGAAAAATTTTGTCCACTATATGAATGGTAAGACAAAAGCTAGATTGTTATAGAGAAAATAGGAAAATATTAAGAAAATTCTTTTCTTAACCATTGAAAAAAACTACATGAACAGGAATTAATTTATCAAAAAATCCCGTAAAAGAAGTTTTCAAAGCCACATAAAGAGTTACATTAAAACAAGGATGAAAAGAACTAAATTAAAACAGATTTTCGAGATTAAAATTTTCTTAAATCAACACACAAAAAAATAAATTTAATCGAAAAGAAACAGAAATTACAATTAACAACCTAGTCGAACTCAGAACAAGCAGAAACTAGGAAAAGTTTCTTTTCCTAGTTTCCCCAATGCCTTTTAACGAAGAACATTATTTCCACTTTAATGAAACTAAAACACGAAGTCTGTATAAAGATTGTCGAAATGGCGGAACAGCAATATCGTATGAAGTTTATTGTGCGAAGTTGAAACTAACAGGGCTTGTTGTAGCTAAACAAAAGAAAATATTTGCATCCTATTGCTACTACTTCTAGTCATACCAACACTACTGCTACTATTTTTGCTGCTTCTGCTACTACTGTTTTAACTAAGGATAAGGCTACTACTATTAATTCTACTGTTACTACTGCTACTGCTGCTATTAAAATTAAGGGAATCAAAGCAAAAAAATTGGGAATTATTGAAACTGTACGGAACTAAATCAAAACACACTATGCCTATTCAGGTTGTTAATAGATCGGATCAATTGTTTGTCAGCCAAAAAGTCAATATATATGCTATCAATACTGCCATTACAGTTAGTTTAACTAACAACAGTAAAGGTATTAAGGAGAAACATGTAGGGGACGTTTAGTGGGAGTTTCCTTTAAACAAGAAAGCAACATGCATGCAGGTTTTAAAAATGGCATACAAGCACTATCATAGGCAGTGCCGCTCTATAAAAGCTAGAACTATTATTGAATTATTTAAAGGAGCTAATTCAGTTCAAGATTAAGGTTCTAGTGCCCTTTTTAAGGGTAAAAAGAGACAGAAGGTAAAGGAGCCTTCCTCCCAAGCACATATATTTTCCAAACAATAGACAACATTTTATTTTCCAAACAATAAGAGATCCAATCAATCTTTTAAGACAGCCAATTGGTTCAGCTGGAGATATTTGGTATGTCAACCCCCCACAAGTATGTAATTGGCCCATTATGCTTTAAAATTAAATCAAAAGGCACTGTGTATGGTTGTCAATAAGAAACCTCAGCAATATATTGAAAAGCTTCAATATATAGCTTTTACAATATTCAGCTCTTACAATATAGATAAATCCTAAGAGTATAAGTGTATCCAGGTTGGCAAAGAACATAGATAAAATTTATTGGGAATGATATTATGTTTTATTTTTCAGGTCAATTTGAGAATGCATACTCTTAGATTAAACAATATTATTTGTGTTGCGATTAAAAATTGTTAAAAAGTTTTTCCAACATACAAATAGCAAGCTAAACTATGGATGGATTCTTATAGAAAAAACTTAAGAGATATAAAATACTGTTTTTTTTTTCATGAAAAAGACTGTGTCAATAAAACAGATAGAAATTGATTTAAATAATGACGAAGACCACACTGCCTTTCCATAATACAAATACAGAAGAGAGAACAATGAGGACTTTTTTTTTCCCAAGATAGTGAACGAACAAAACCTATTTGAATATTTCGGCCCTATATCCAAGGGCAGTCTTCAGCAAAGAAAATAATAAAATAACGCACTTACAATAAAAGTTCTCGGTTAAAAATCCATTTTTTTAAATATCCTTGGCATCGTTACTTCTTAACGAAATTAAATAAAAAAAAAACAAGTTCTTTTAAATGAAAGTAAGGAGCGACATTAAAACTTAAAACGAACAAAAATTACTCCGTATATGAAAGGGGCTTTTCCTTCTCAACGCCCCACTCTTTACGCTAAAGTTTGACTCTTTCTCTTAACTCTACATTTTAAAACAATAAAAACCTTTAGCGTCCATTTTTTAGGATTTTGGTTACTATTGAGCCGGGTCGCTCCTTACTACAGTTCGTTACCACAAACTGTTTGAATTTCAGCCACGACTGTGTGATAAAACTTAACATTTTACAAGCTAAAAAGGTTCATTCATTTCACTAACTGTATTTATTAAAAATTGGAATAATTTCTTATTGCGATATTTGCCTTCTCTGCAGCTAATCTTGTAGTTCTTTTGGGATTGATCTTGTTTTTATTCGTTCCTATTTTTGTTTTATTTTAAATTAGCTTATTTTCTATAATTAATCAAACAGTCCGTGGTAACGAACTGTAGTAAGGAGCGACCCGGCTCAATAGTAAACGAAACTCTAAAAACGGAATTTTGATGCTAAAAGATACATCAAAAGAATCGAATTTTTATGCTGATTTTAAATATACAAGTTTAATCAAATTTTGTCTTTGTCATCAAAAATTACGAGCCTGAGAAAATTTGCCTTATTTTGGAAAATAGGGGGAAACACTCCCTAAAAGCAATAAAATTAACGAAAATCACACCATCACATTCAGCGTATCAGAGAATCCTATAGCAAAAATTTCAAGGTCCTATCTACAAAAATGTGGAATTTCAAATTTTTTGCCAGAAGACAGATCACGGGTGCGTGTTTATTTGTTTTTTTTTTCCAGGGGTCTTCGTATCGACCAAGTGGTCCTAGAATGTCGCAAGAGGGCTCTTTCTAACGGAAATGAAAAGTTCCAGTGCCGTTTTTAAGTGACCAAAAAAATTGGAGGGCATCTAGGCCCCCTCCCACGCTCATTTTTTCCCAAAGTCAACGGATCAACATTTTGAGATAGCTATTTTGTTCCGCATAGTCAAAAACCATAATAACTATGTCTTTGGGGATGACTTGCTCCCCCACAGTCCCTGGGAGAGGGGCTGCAAGTTACAAACTTTGACCAGTGTTAACATACAGTAATGGTTATTGGGAAGTTTACAGACGTTTTCAGGGGGATTTTTTTGGTTTGGGGGTAAGAGTTGAGGGGAGGCGCCTTTGTGGGAGGATCTTTTCTTGGAGGAAAATGTCATGGGGGAAGAGAAATTCAATGAAAAGGGCGCGGGATTTTCTATCATTACCATAAAAAAAAAACAATGAAAAAATAAACATGAAAAAGTTTTTTTCCATTGAAAGTAAGGAGTAGTATTAAAACTTAAAGCAAACAGAGATTATTACGAATATGAGGGTTCTAAAAATACTTTAGCATAAAGAGCGAGGTACTTAGGAAGAGATAAATGCCTCTCTCTTTATGCTAAAGTTTTTTTTTAGTAATTTCAACTGTTTATTCTACGGCCTTTCTAAAGGGGTCATTCTTAAAGAATTGGGACAAAACTTAAGATTTAGCAGAAAGAGGGAAATATTAACGAGGGGACAAACCTCTCATGTACATAATAAAAATATAAGAATATAAAAGTTTGTTACGTAAGTTAATTCTTAAGTCACGTATATTTTTTTACTAATAAAAACGTTCGTTAAAAATTAAAAGTTCTAGTTCCCTTTTTAAGTGATTGAAAAATTGGAGGGAAGGTAGGCCTCCTTCTCCACCCCTTATTTCTCAAAATCGTCTGATCAAAACTAACAGAAAGCCATTTAGCCAAAAACAGAATTAATATGCAAATTTCATTTTAATAATTTATGTGTGGAGAGCCAAAATCAAACATGCAATAAATCAAAAACGTTCAGAAACTAAATAAATAAAAACTAGCTTTTTTTAACTGAAAGTAAGGAGCGACAGTAAAACTTAAAACGAACAGAAATTACTCCGTATATGAAATGGGTTGTCCCCTCCGCAATCCCTCCCTCTTTACGCTAACGTTTGACTGTTTGCCACAATTCTACTTTTTAAAACAATTAAAATACTTTAGCCTAAAGAGCGAGGGATTGCGGAAGGGACAACCCATTTCATATACGGAGTAATTTCTGTTCGTTTTAAGTTTTAATGTCACTCCTTACTTTCAGTTAAAAAAACTAGTTTTCTTTATTTTTGTGTACACAGAGTTGAGTTTGTATTCACCCAAGTCTTTATTTAGGGATGTATTATCATTTAAGTTTCGTTTGATTTCGATTGCCTCGCGGACAGTTTGTTTGATTCTTAGGTCATTGCCAATTAGAATTGTTTCTAAAAGTATGTTTTTGGCAACGGGTAACCAATTTCTCTCATAAATACTGTTATTGCTCAAAGATTAAAGATATATTCTTCTAAAGCCTTAAATCCCACACCAGTAAACGATTCGAATTAACCCACAAGCACGATTTACCTACCATATATTCTGAAAATTTTTTCAAAACTGGAAAAAGTTTGTTTAAAAAACATTTACGTGTTGTATTCACAAGTAATTTAAGTATAATGAATCTTCTCAAATCTGGTAAGGATAAAACCCTAGTTACTCGTCTAAGAGGGGTGCATCAAATACCACGTAGTTGTGAAAATTATTACATTGGTCGAACCCATCAAAATTTAGGAACAAGATTACTGCAACACAAAAAAAGTATTGAAAAGGCACTAAAATCTAAAAATAACTCCATATCTTTCGATTCAGCTTTAAGCAATCATATTTTTTAAATTCCAAACCATTATGTTCTATTTGACGAGACAATTCTAATTAGCAATGGAATCGAACAAACTGTCCGCGAGGCAATCGAAATCAAACGAAACTAAAATAATAATACATTCCTAAATGACTTGGGTGAATACACACTAAACCCTATGTACACAAAATTAATTATTGAAAATAAGCTAATTCAAAATAAAACAAAAAAAGGAACGAATAAAAATAAGCCCAATCCCAAAAGAACTACAAGATTAGCTGCAGAGAAGGCAAATATCGCAATAAGAAATTACTTCAATTTTTGATAAATACAGTGAGTGAAATGAATGAACCTTTTTAGCTTGTAAAATGTTAGCTTTTATCACACAGTCGTGGCTGAACTTTTCGTTAAGAAGTAGTGATGACAAGGCTATTTTAAAAAATGGATTTTTAACAGAGAACTTTTATTGTAAGTATGCTATTATTTATTATTTTCTTTGCTGAAGACGGCCCTTAGATATAGGGCCAAAATATTCAAATAGGTTTTGTTCGTTCACTGTCTTGAGAAAAGCCCTCATTATTCTCTCTTCAGTATTTTTTGAAATTGATTTAAAGACTTAAATAAATGTAAAACTGCCACAAATCACCAACAATGCATAAACGAAATGCGAAACCAAAGGAAATCGTAATAAATAACCGAGTCAAACTCAAAACTAGCAAAATTCACATGAGAAGGGCTGACAACCCCCATGCCTTCTCAAGACCAGAAAATAATTTCCACTCTAGGCCTACTGAAAACAAAATGAATATAAAATGTTTTCAATGTTTATGAAAAACCATTAGAATTTCAAACAATAAATATCAGTATATGTATATTAAACTGACAATCTACGGTTATTTGTTTTTTTTTTTCAGTAAAATTCAAATTATGTTTTGTTACCAAAACCGAAAATTTGATGCCCATAAATAAATCAAAGGAGTTTGCTTATTATGCCGATTTCATATACGTAAATTTCATTGAACTTAGTCTTACCTATCAAAAGCTACGAGCCTGATATCTCAATGACAATCTCAATAAAAATCACGCCATACAGCGTATAAGAAAACCCTTTTTAGAGGTTTCAAGCTCCTACCTGCAAAAACGAGAAATTTTGTATTTTTTTACCATAAAAAAGATCACCGGTTCGTGTTTATTTTATGTTTTTTCCCTTCTCCATGAGTAAGTGTACCGACAGAATGGTCCTGGAATATCAGGAAAGGGCTTGTTCCACATGCAATCAAAAGCTCTCTGCTATTTAAATTGACCTAAACCATTTGAGGGCAACTAGGCTCCATCCCGTGCCCCTTTTTCCTCCAAAGTTGGCCGGAAAAAGCCTTGAGATGGTCATTTTGTATATGTAGTTGAAAGTCCCAATAACTATACCTATCGAGATAACCTATCGAGATAACCTGACTCCTCTCCCCCAGGATAGATAACCTGGGAGGATTTTCTACGGGAAAATTTTCCATAGGGAGAGATATTTCTTAGGGATGAACTTTTCATGGGAAATTTCAGACTAGGGAAATTTGCTAGAACTCCTGTACAAAATTCTTTTGATTTGTCTCACTTTAACTTTACCGACTCAATTCTATGTGTGGATACGTTAGAAATAATCATCCAGGCTGCATTTTACCGAGATAAATTGTCTGGAGTATCTTTCCGTGGGGAGGAGATTTTTCCATGGAGTTGGAGTCAGATTTCCTGGCATCATATATAAAGAAAGAACTATCAATCAAACAGTTCGTGGTAACGAACTGTAGTAAGGAGCGACCCGGCTCAATAGTAACCAAAACTCTAAAAAATGGAATTTTGATGCCAATACCTACATCAAAAGAATTGCATTTTAATGCTGATTTTAAATATATAAGTTTCATCAAGTTTAGTCTTACCCATCAAAAATTACGAGCCTGAGAAAATTTACATTATTTTAGAAAATAGGGGGAAACGCCCCCTAGAAGTCATAGAATCTTAACGAAAATCACACCATCAGATTCAGCGTATCAGAGAACCCTACTGTAGAAGTTTCAAGCTCCTATCTACAAAAATGTGGAATTTTGTATTTTTTGCCAGAAGGCAGATCACGGATGCGTGTTTATTTGTTTTTTTGTTTTTTTGTTTTTTTTTTTGTTTTTTTTTCTTTTTCCCAGGGGTGATCGTATCGACCCAGTTGTCCTAGAATGTTGCAAGAGGGCTCATTCTAACGGAAATGAAAAGTTCTAGTGCCCTTTTTAAGTGACCAAAAAAATTGGAGGGCACCTAGGCCCCCTCCCACGCTAATTATTTTACCAAAGTCAACGGATCAAAATTCTGAGATAGCCATTTTATTCAACGTAGTCGAAAATCCTTATAACTATGTCTTTAGGGACGACTTACTCCCCCACAGTCCCCATGGGAGGGGCAACAAGTTACAAACTTTGACCAATGCTTACATATAGTAATGGTTATTGGGAAGTGTACAGGCGTTTTCAGGAGGATTTTTTTGGTTGGGGGAGAGGTTGAGAAGAAGGGGATATGCTGGGGGAACTTTCCATCGATAATTTGTCATGGGGGATGAAAATCTCCATGAAGGGAGCGCAGGATTTACTAGCATTATTTAAAAACACAATGAAAAAATAAATATGAAAAAGTACTTTCAGCTGGAAATAAGGAACAGCATTAAAACTTAAAACAAACAGAAATTATTACCCATTTGAGGGGCTCACCTCCTCCTAATACCTCGCTCTTTACGTTAAAGTATTTTTAATAATTTCAACTATTTATTCTACGGCTTTTGTGATTCTGGGGTCATTCTTAATGAATTGGGACAAAATTTAAGCTTTTATTGTAAAGAGCGAGGATCTGACAAGGGGGCGAACCCCCTCATATATGTAATAAAAATATGAGAATACAAAAGTTCTTTACGTAAGCTAATTTATAAGTTGCGTAAATCTCTTACTAATAAAAATATTCGTAAAAAATTAAAAGTTCTAGTTGCCTTTTTAATTAACCAAAAAATCGGAGGGCAACTAGGCTTCCTCCCCCGCTCTTTTTTTCTCAAAATCATTCGATCAAAATTATGAGAAAGCCATTTAGCCAAAAAAAAAAAAAAATGCAAATTTCGTTTTAATTATTCCTCTGCGGAGAGCCAAAATCAAAACATGCATTGATTCAAAAACGTTCAGAAATTAAATAAAAAAAAACAAGTTTTTTTAACTGAAAGTAAGGAGCGACATTAAAACTTAAAACGAACAGAAATTACTTCGTATATGAAAGAGGCTGCTTCCTCATCAACGCCCCGCTCTTTACGCTAAAGTTTGACTCTGTCTATCAATTCTTCTTCTATCAACTCATTAAACTAAAGCTTGAATTTTCTCCCAATTCTTTAAGAATGACCCCTGAATCACAAAAGCCGAGAATAAATAGTTGAAATTACTAAAAATACTTTAGCACAAAGAGCGAGGTATTTAGGAGGATATGTACCCCTCATATGCGTCATAATTTTTGTTCGTTTCAAGTTTTAATGGTGCTCTTTACTTTCAGCTGAAAAAACTTTTTCATATTTATTTTTTTAATTTTGTTTTAAAATAACGGTAGAAAATATTGCGCCACCTTCATGGAAATTCTCTTCCCCCATGACAAATTCTTCCATGGAAAGATCCTCCCAAGTAACCCATCCCTCAACCCCCAGCCTCAACCCAACAAAAATCCCCCTGAAAACGTTTGTACGCTTCCCAATAATCATTACTTTATGTAAACAGTGGTCAAAGTCTGTAACTTGTAGCCCCTCCCTTGGGGACTTTGAGGGAGTGAGGCGTCCTCAAAGATATAGTTATTAGGTTTTTGGACTATGCTGAACAAAATGGCTATCTAAAAATTTTGATCCATTGACTTTGGGAAAAAATGAGCGTGGGAGGGGGCCTAGGTTCCCTCCAATTTCTTGGTCACTTAAAAGGGGCACTAGAACTTTTCATATCTGTTAGAATGAGTTCTCTTGCAACATTCTAGGACCACTGGGTCGACACAATCACCCGTGGGAAAAAGAAAAAAAAACAAACAAATAAACTTGCACCCGTGATCTGTCTTCTGGAAAAAATACAAAATTCCACATTTCTGTAGATAGGAGCTTGAAACTTCTACAGTAGGGTTCTCTAATACGGTGAATGCGATGATGTGATTTTCGTTAAGATTCTATTTCTTTTCTATGACTTTTAGGGGTGTTTCCGCGCTATTTTCCAAATTTAGGCAAATTTTCTCAGATTCGTAACTTTTGATGGGTAATATTAAATTTGATAAAACTTATATATTTTAAACTAGCATAAAAATAAAATTATTTTGATGTAGCAATTGGTATCAAAATTCCGTTTTTTAGAGTTTTGTTTACTATTGAGCCGGGTCGCTCCTTACTACAGTTCTTTACCACGAACTGTTTGAAACAACTCCTGAAACACAACGGTGTTTTAATTAGAAATGTAGGAATATTTTTTAAAAGTACTAAGAAAATCAGCCTGAAAGTGAGGTGCAGAGGAGGGGACATCCCCCTTCCTATGCATAATAATTTATGTTTGCTTTAAGGTTTGAAGTTGCTTCTTACATTTAGCTGGAAATTTTTTTTTTCTACAATAAGTAGCATAGAACGGTGTTCTACTTTAGAATTAATAGTTAAATCTACCACATTCACGTTAATGCTTAAAAAGGAAAGATCCATGTTACCGTTATTAAAAAAAGGTTAGAAAAGGTTTAGCTATTAGAAAAATGTCTTATTCGCCTCTTTCACTGACATTGCGTCGTTTAAGCGTTAAAGGTAAACTAGAAAAATGGAGGCAAATTTACGACTATGCCAGTGTTTTCCCCCTCCTTCTCTCTCCAACCCCCTATATGCAGCTCTGCTGCATCAGTGCTCATCTGTTTCTAAGATTTGTCACCGAAGATATATGGATAAATACTGGACTTATAAATTCAGCGGAAACTCGATATTTCACATCTGTTACATACAAAAATATATAAATCATAAGAAAAACAAAAAGTGTACAAAAGGCCACACTATTTGTAAATGAAAAAAAAATGTAACAATTCGTTGATGGTTAAATTTCAAATGCGTTCATGGATGCAAATAGCTAATATTAATAAGATACTAAAACGATGGTAATCCTTGTGGCCTAATATAGATTAACTATGAACAAATTAATTATGAAAAAGATTAACGGCTAATTTAAGCATTTTATTAGGAAAATGAAAAAAAGCATAGTCAGTGAATAATATTGAAGATCAACAATTAACGAATCACCATTAATGAAGAAATTGACCAGCCCTTTAAATATACTACTATTATTTTAACCCCTTAATTGGACTTAAATGGATGTTAGTATTCTTGAACGGATCAAGGAGGCACACTCGTGCCTCTATAAAGAGGCGACACACGACAATGTTAAGCGATCTTCGATTCCAGTGGTCGCAGACGGATGGGGAGGGATGCATTTCGTAGCCCGAGCTCCAACTAAAAAACCTGCAAAATTTCACCCCCCTCCAACTTTTTCTTCATGGGGAAAATCTGGCCGAAAGTTTCGACCTGTCAACCCAAGCCCCCCTTTAACGTTGTCCGATCGGGCTTCATTTACTTTTTTTTTCCTAGACGCCTACAGGTCACATCCGACATCGGATCTGGGTGTACGAAGACTCATTCGATGCGGAATTCTCCGAGTAAGTGCCCATGAAAGTTTCGTAGGAAAATCTTAACCCCCCGAAAGTTTCGACCCTCCAACCCCTCCCCCCCACCCCTTTTAACGTTGTCCGATCGGGCTGAAATTGACAAGTTAAGGTCCCCTACGGCCCATGAGCTTATCCGCAAAATTTCAGCTTGATCCGATAACTCCTTCCCTGTTTTCCGAAAACCACCCATTAGCTATTTAATTAACGGATTTCTCTCCATAAGAGCCCATGTTAATTTGAAATTTTTAAAAGCTATTGAGAAGTTATATTTACACACATGCAAGTTATTAGCTCAGTTGGTAGAGCGTGAGACTTTTAATACTCGGGACAAGGGTTCAAGTCCCTTACGGGTGGTTTTTTTTCACAACATCAAAAAAATTTTGATAACACCTGGACAGCTTATCATTTGAGAGATAACAGAATATTAGCTTCTTATGAGCAAAAGAAACATTTCGGTCATTCTATCTATTTTTTTCTATTTTATACAATGATTTAAAAGCGGGGGAGGGAGGGGAGGGGGGTTCCTCTCCTAATTCATGTACGAGGAGTACTCCTGTACGAGGAGTACAGGAATTATTAAATTACATCCACAATGGATTGTAGAAAAACGTACAGAAATAATATGAAAAAAACTTCGTTTTCTTAAAGAGTTAAAGAGGCTGCGTCCCAAAGTCGAACCTTAAAACGTACAGGAATTAGAAGAGGCAGTTGGGGGCTGCCGCCCCCAAACCCCTAGCTTTTAAAGACTCTTTTGTACAGGTTTTTTGTTTTTTTGCTAACCCCCCGCTCTTGGCTTCGGAAAGGCCCTCTTTTAATTAAAAAATAATTGAAATGAATGAATAATGGAATAACTTCGAAAAATGTTAAACACAAGAGGACAGGAGAACCATTGCGCCGAAACTAGTAATTAGTAACAATGAAGTCCCCCCACAAAAAAAAACCTGTCCAAAAGAGTCTTTAAAAGCGGGGGGTTTGGGGGGCGGCAGCCCCCCAACTGCCTCTTCTAATTCCTGTACGTTTTAAGGTTCGACTTTGGGACGCAGCCTCTTTAACTCTTTAAGAAAACGAAGTTTTTTTCATATTATAATAGAAATAAAGCTAGCGTTGGATACCACGTTTAAGAATTTCTATGCCCAGCAGAACCATATTCACAAAATCTCACAAAATAGCTCCATCCTTAGCATCTCAATAGCTATTTATACCCATTCAAATTCTTTGCGTAAGTTAAAGAAAGCTAAATACGTTTCACTTTTAACATCGCCAATATTTTCAACTTTCTCTATTAAATATAGTAGCCAATCACAAGTAACTGTTTTCCTACCGTTCTTTGCAAAGAGGTCGTACCAAAGAAGTTTCCCCAAACCAAGCCCACATGCCGCTAGAAAAAGGGTAATCTCCCGAAAATAAAGGGTGGTTTTTTATTCCAAAGCCTAAAAATAAACGATAAAAATTGTTTATAATTGAAAAATACATATTGGGAATCAAACGACGTGGAAACCCACTTAGTCCTTCAATATTATCTATTTTTCAAATATTTGCATCGCGTATGCAAAGTGAAGAAAACGTTTTAAGGACCCAGAGCTTCAAGATTCGGCATTCAAGACTTCAAGTCGGCATTGGTTTAGCAGAATAAGTGTTTCGTTCAGCCAACCAAGCGCTTCCCTCATTAGAAATTGTCAGTGCTCAAAAGTTCATTGCTCTGTTCCTATTTCCTGGGTAGGTATGGGTAAGAAAAAAGAAACACATTGAAACTAGAGGATTGGGAATCGAGATGCGTGGTTAAGTCTGTACTAAATAAATTGGATGCACTTGGCAAGCCTTTTAAGAATAGATGCCTCTGTGAATAGATGCCCCTGTACAGCAGGAGCCATTTCACTTAGGTACAGCTGTTGTTACAAATCCACTATCTAGATTTTTGAGTTCTTGAAGAAATTATAACATATTCATTTTTTTCCTCTTTAAAACTGTAGAAATTAAATTCATCAATAAGCTTCCCAAATGTCTGTTTCTTTTTAAAGCTGTATTTTCTTTTGAGCATGAAGACAGTTTTTTTTGTAATTCTACCATATCTACCCTAGGTATTAGCTATAAAAAAAACCAGTAAAATTAGTTTTAACCCGATAGGTTACTAAATAATATCTCAGAAAATAGCGCAGAGAAAAAAAAATCGGAATCCGCCTTTCAACTCGACATGTTCAGACCGGAAAAAGCACGCTCTGACTGAAACCGAGGTTCACTTAAACCTGAAATGCACTTAAAAAGTACACTCGAAACTAAAATATTTTGCACATGCTAGGCTTTGACAGAGGACGGTTTTATATCAAAATATTTAAGCTCCCTCTGCAGCTCTACTTCACTCCACTATAATTAATAGTGACCAAATCTTCTTCATTTTCTTCTGTGTTTTTATTGAAATGGCTTTATTCTTCTTTCTATTAATAATTACTGATAAAGCTTATTCTTAAAGCGCCAATTATATCAAAACGAAAATGCTTTTTGCTCGTAGGTCTATCCATATCCAAAAACCTGAGATTTTCAAAAATCATAAGATTTTTCTTTGGGCTTTTTCAAACTTACCGAATTTTTATGGCAGTGCCATATTTTGTTAGGTGTTTGGCGTTGAACCATGAAAATGAATAAGCAAAGCTAAGTAAATAAATTTTACTGTGTTTTTTATTGAAATGGCTTTATTCTTCTTTCTAATAATGATTGCTGATAAAGCTTAGTCTTAAAGCACCAATTATATAAAAATTAAAATACTTTTTGCTCCCTGAGCTTATCTTAGGTCTATCCATATTCGAAAACCACCATTCTCTAAGATTTTTCTTTGGGCTGTTTCAAACTTATCGAATTTTTATGGCAGTGTCATATTTTGTTGAGGCGTTTGGCGTTAAACCGTGAAAATGGATAAGCAAAGCTAAGTAAATAAATTTGACTGTGATTTTCATTGAAATGGCTTTATTCTTCTTTCTAATAATTATTACTGATAAGCTTAGTCTTAAAGTGCCAATTATATCAAAATAAAACTACTTTTTGCTCCTTGAGCTTATCTAGGTCTATCATATTCAAAAACCACGATTCTCTAAGATTTTTCTTTGGGCTGTTTCAAACTTATCGATTTTTTATGGCAGTGTCATATTTTGTTGAGGCGTTTTGGCGTTAAACCGTGGAAAATGGATAAGCAAAGCTAAGTAAATAAATTTGACTGTGATTTTCATTGAAATGGCTTTATTCTTCTTTCTAATAATTATTACTGATAAAGCTTAGTCTTAAAGTGCCAATTATATCAAAATTAAAACTACTTTTTGCTCCTTGAGCTTATCTTAGGTCTATCCATATTCAAAAACCACGATTCTCCTAGATTTTTCTTTGGGCTGTTTCAAACTTATCGATTTTTTATGGCAGTGTCATATTTTGTTGAGGCGTTTGGCGTTAAACCGTGAAAATGGATAAGCAAAGCTAAGTAAATAAATTTGACTGTGATTTTCATTGAAATGGCTTTATTCTTCTTTCTAATAATTATTACTGATAAAGCTTAGTCTTAAAGTGCCAATTATATCAAAATAAAACTACTTTTTGCTCCTTGAGCTTATCTTAGGTCTATCCATATTCAAAAACCACGATTCTCTAAGATTTTTCTTTGGGCTGTTTCAAACTTATCGATTTTTTATGGCAGTGTCATATTTTGTTGAGGCGTTTGGCGTTAAACCGTGAAAAATGGATAAGCAAAGCTAAGTAAATAAATTTGACTGTGATTTTCATTGAAATGGCTTTATTCTTCTTTCTAATAATTATTACTGATAAAGCTTAGTCTTAAAGTGCCAATTATATCAAAATAAAACTACTTTTTGCTCCTTGAGCTTATCTTAGGTCTATCCATATTCAAAAACCACGATTCTCTAAGATTTTTCTTTGGGCTGTTTCAAACTTATCGATTTTTTATGGCAGTGTCATATTTTGTTGAGGCGTTTGGCGTTAAACCGTGAAAATGGATAAGCAAAGCTAAGTAAATAAATTTGACTGTGATTTTCATTGAAATGGCTTTATTCTTCTTTCTAATAATTATTACTGATAAAGCTTAGTCTTAAAGTGCCAATTATATCAAAATAAAACTACTTTTTGCTCCTTGAGCTTATCTTAGGTCTATCCATATTCAAAAACCACGATTCTCTAAGATTTTTCTTTGGGCTGTTTCAAACTTATCGATTTTTTTATGGCAGTGTCATATTTTGTTGAGGCGTTTGGCGTTAAACCGTGAAAATGGATAAGCAAAGCTAAGTAAATAAATTTGACTGTGATTTTCATTGAAATGGCTTTATTCTTCTTTCTAATAATTATTACTGATAAAGCTTAGTCTTAAAGTGCCAATTATATCAAAATAAAACTACTTTTTGCTCCTTGAGCTTATCTTAGGTCTATCCATATTCAAAAACCACGATTCTCTAAGATTTTTCTTTGGGCTGTTTCAAACTTATCGATTTTTTATGGGCAGTGTCATATTTTGTTGAGGCGTTTGGCGTTAAAACCGTGAAAATGGATAAGCAAAGCTAAGTAAATAAATTTGACTGTGATTTTCATTGAAATGGCTTTATTCTTCTTTCTACTAATGATTGCTTATAAACCTTAGTCTTAAAGCGCAAATTATATCGAAATAAATCCTTTTTCTCCCTGAGCTTATCTTAGGTCTATCCATATTCAAAAACCACGATTCTCTAAGATTTTCTATGGGCTGTTTCAGACTTGCCAAGTTTTTATGGCAGTGCCAAATTTGTTTGTTTTTGTTTGGTGTTGAATCGTTAAAATGGTTAAGCAAAGCCAACTAAATAAATTTAATGATGTCTTTTGTCCATAAATTTTAAACATTCGCAATGTGTTTATTTCTAAATACAATCAAACCTTCAACAGGAAGTCAAGTCTTCCTTCAACAGGAAGTTAACTGCAAAATCGTTTCTTTCTTTTAGAGTTCTATGGCAAAATTTTACCAAAAAAATACACAAAAATGGTTGATAATGGAAAAGCTACGACATCATTTTGAAATCTAAAATCAATGCTGTCCCTACAAAATTCTCAAGTTATAATTTAGTCTGTAGTTATAATTTTGATAATTGATAATTGAAGTTGATAATTCCGAAGTTATGAACGCTGCATACAACTCAAGTCATCATTCTGGTGCTCTACAAGGAAAAATCCTTAGATTGCTCCAAGCTTGGCACCATCTGTTTTAATTTTCTTGTTTTTTGTTCATGTTTCACACACCTTTCATTTGATTCAGTCTTGTTCCCACTATTACAAAAAAAAATGTATTAGCCTACTTCACATAGACACGTTTTTTTTTTTGTAAGAACTGCATTCCCAATTTTTTTTTTTTTTTTGTTTATCAGATTATTTATCCGAAACTGTCCTTGGTTCTTAAAATATATTTTTAATTGGGTGATTATACAGTTATAAAACTAGTTTCTATAGTTTTCAATATGAAGCGTGACAGATGACAGAAGCGAGGATTGGTACTGTATATGGCACTATGGCATCTTGTCACTTAAAGTCCAAATTTGATTAATATTCCTTATTGGGCTCTATTGCAAGTAAAGCACAGTTTTTAATCGTCGCACTCTTCAAACATGTTCGTGAAAATCAGCATGAAAAGAAACCTTTTAGCTTTAAATATCATCTTATTTTGCTTGTTTAAAATGGGTTTTACCCGATTTCTGTTATTTGTCCTGAAGTGTCAGTGAAGAAACGCCAGGCTGTTTGGCATGTTTTTTTCAAAAAAACACCAAACTTTAAAAAAAAAAGAAAAAAAACTACTAAAAAATACTAGTTTTGCCTATATCCACCAATCTTCTTTTATTGACAGTAGTAAAAAGTATAAGAAGATAAACATTATATTACCGGATAACACAGGCAGTTGACAATCCCTAGAAGATACCCAATAGGGTGGAAGCCCGAATTACGTTTTTGGGCTGAGTTATCTTTTCATGCGTTTGGCATGGTGTGGAAATGTAGGCATTGGCCAGGTTACTTTAATTCTCTTAAGACACAAGACCTTTAAATGTAATTATGTATGTCAAAATCATATCCAAACAGTTCAAAATCAAATTTGTACGAATCATACAGTTTATAAATTTGACTAATGGTCAGCTGTCGCATGAACTTTTTTAACTTCTCACTAGAGGTCACAGGATCTTTATAAGTAAACTTCACTATGTTGCTGAGGTTTCTTGAATCTAATATATATTGGGTATCTTCCTTCATATGTTCAAATCTAACAATATAATCATATTTAATAAAACAAGGGTGGATGATTTTGTAATACTGAGCCAATGGCTATCTATTTTGTATGTTTTCACTGTTTTCGGATTTATAAGGTATTCCACATACTCAGAAAATGTTGGTTTTTCCGCTTTTAATCTCTTTTGGGGTTGCACCGCGTCTATACTCCTCTATTATACGTGTACCATAAGTGCGTTTGAAAATATTTTTCCCCTGGATCGCCTAGCTTATCATTGTAACCAGACACAAGACGTTCAAAAGGATGACGAACAACGGCAAAGACAAAATAGGAATTTAGTTTTCTCTCTGTCTCGTCTTCATCCAATTTGTAAAGGCTTGGAAACTTCATTCTGAAATGTACATCATAATGTTTGATATTTACTGCATCCGTTTCATTTGACTGCTTGGTTAGAATGGCAAATATTGCTTTCCAGAGAGAGCAGCCTGTCTGAAAAATTAAAATTGACTTCAAATTGCTTAGGTATTCTGTAACAAAGACTGGACCAAATCCTGGAAAGTCTCAGAATGTTGGAAAAATTGTCAAACAACTATTAACAAACACAATACTAGGCTGCCACCTATTTTATTGTTGTTACAAGAAAATGCCGCATTAACACACAGAGTGCTATCAAGCATAGGCCAAAGCCGGTATGGAGATAGGGTATAAGGGTGGCTGTTTCATCAAGGGGCAATTTTATGCTGTATATCAAAAGAAGCCACTGACATGCCTTAAGGTATCATACATGTTTTGTACTAATATTCTATATGTGCTTTATAATATTACATAACGCAACGTAAAGTCTTGAATTATGCTAGTTTGAAAGAACCATAGAACACTACTATCGAATGAATATAGTATCGTGCCTTAAAGTATTAGATATGCGTTATGTCAATATTCTACGTAATTTATGGAATCTTGCGAAATCTATATAATATCAATGTAATCATACGGAGGATATACAGAATATTAGTACAAAACATGTCTAATATCTCCAGACACGTTACTCTATTCGTTTCAAAAGTGTCAAAGAGTTCGTGGTAACGAACTGTAGTAAGGAGCGACCCGGCTCAATAGTAAACGAAACACTAAAAAACGGAATTTTCCATGCTAAAATATGTATAAAAAAAATTGGATTTTCATGCTGATCTTAAATATATTGAATAAAAAAAAACAAATTTTTTTCAACTGAAAGTAAGGAGCGACATTAAAACTTAAAACAAACAGAAATTACTTCGTATATGAAAAGGGCTGCTTCCTCATCAACGCCCCGCTCTTTACGATAAAAGTTTGACTCTTTCTCTCAACTCTTCTTTTAAAACAGTAAAAAATTTTAGCGTAAAGAGCGGGGCGTTGATGAGGAAGCAGCCCCTTTCAGTTGAAAAAAAATTCTTTTTTTATTTAATTTCTGAACGTTTTTGAATCAATGCATGTTTTGATTTTGGCTCTCAGAGGAATAATTAAAACGAAATTTGCATATTTATTTATTTTTTTGGGTAAATGGCTTTCTCATAATTTTGATCGACTGGTTTTGAAAAAAAAATGCAGGGGAAGAAGCCTAGTTGCCCTCCAATTTTTTGGTTAATTAAAAAGGCAACTAGAACTTTTAATTTTTTACGAATCTTTTTATTAGTAAAAGATATACGTAACTTATAAATTAGCTTACCGTTTATTCTCATGTTTTTATTACATATATGAGAGGTTCGCCCCCTCGTCAGTACCTCTCTCTTTATACTAAATCTTAAACTTTGTCCCAATTCATTAAGAATGACCCCTCAATCACAAAAGCCGTAGAATAAATAGTTGACATTACTAAAAATACTTTAGCGTAAAGAGCGAGGTATTAGGAGGAGGTGAGCCCCTCATATGGGTAATAATTTCTGTTTGTTTTAAGTTTTAATGCTGCTCCTTACTTCCAGCTGAAAAAAACTTTTTCATATTTATTTTTTCATTGTTTCTTTTTAAATAATGCTAGTAAATCCTGCGCTCCCTTCATGAAAATTTTCATCCCCCATTACAAAATCCTCGATGGAAAGTTCCCCCAGCATATCCCCTTCTTCTCAACCCCCTCCCCGCAACTAAAAAATCTTCCTGAAAACGCCTGTATACTTCCCAATAACCATTACTACATGTAAGCACTGGTCGAAGTTTGTAACTTGTAGCCCCTCCCACGGGGACTGTGGGGGAGTAAGTCGTTCCCAAAGATATAGTTATAACATTTTTCGACTACGCTGAATACAATGGCTATCTCAGAATTTTGATCCGTTGACTTTGGGCAAATAATTAGCGTGGGAGGGGGCCTAGGTGCCCTCCAATTTTTTTGGTCACTTATATCCGTGATCTTCCTTCTGGCAAAAATACAAAATTCTACATTTTTGTAGATGTGTAGAGCTTGTAGAGCTTGAAACCTCTACAGTAGGGTTCTCTGATATGCTGAATCTGATGGTGTAATTTTCGGTAAGATTCTATGACTTTTAGGGGGTGTTTCCCCCAATTTTCTAAAATAACGCAAATTTCTCCGGCCCGTAACTTTTGATGGGTAAGACTAAACTTGATGAAACTTATATATTTAAAATCAGCATTAAAATGCGATTCTTTTGATGTAGCTATTGGTATCTACATTTCATTTTTTAGGGTTTCGGTTACTATTGAGCCAGGTCGCTCCTTACTACAGTTCGTTACCACGAACTGTTTGATAAGTTTTATCAAATTTTGTCTTACTCATCAAAAGTTACGAGCCTGAGAAAATTTGCCTTATTTTGGAAATTAGGGGGAAGCACACCCTAAAAGTCATAGAATCTTAACGAAAATCACACCATTGCATTCAGCGTATCAGAGTACCCTGTTGCAAAAAATGTTGCAAAAAACGCCCTGCTCTTTACGCTAAAGTATTTTATTGTAGAATTGAGTAGAGAGTCAAATGTTAAGCGTTATAGAGCGGACGTTGAGAAGAGATCTGTTCGTTTCTGTTCGTTTTGAGTTTTAATGTCGCTTCTTACTTTCAGTTAAAAAAACTAGTTTTTTTTTTAATTCAATGGCATAAGGAGTTAACGCTACCTCATGTAATCTTACGGAGACCATAAAGAATATTGATGCAAAATATATCTAATACCTTCAGGCCCTTTACTACATTTATTTCGATAGTGCTATGGTATGATTTATGCAAACTAGCGTAATTTAAGACTCTGCGTCATGTTATGTAAATTTATGAAATGAATTGCAACATATATTTGCAATATATATCTTTATCTTCAGGTACTTTACAGCATTCATTCTAATGGTTTTGTGTTATGGTTCTTTGAAACTAAGATGCTCTAAGACTATACATTATGTTATGATAGCCTACGAAGCTTACATTAGACCTTAGTTCCCCTGGAGCAATTAATGGCGTATAGGGTGTTGACAAAGCCTTTTCACTCGTCCCGAAGCAATGCTGCAGTGGTGACATCTTCTCGTTCAGGTAATAACTAGGTTTCCGGCGTTCCTCAGATTTCGGTCGAAAATTGGCCGTAAGTGTTGGATGGACGACCTTTTCTTCTTCTGTCGCTTGGTTTCCAGTGGTAGGCCGTCGGAGGAAGTCGAGCCTCTTTCATGCGGAGTACATTTCCTACACATGTCCACCTCTTCTTCCTTATAACAGCAGCAATGAAAGGCTGGTCAGTTCCGATTACGAATTTCGGAGTTACTGACTCTCTTTCGCCACTTTATATTTGAAATTCTCAAAATTAGGTACTAATTTTTGAATGCAGTTAGGTACATATTAGTAAAATATGTATCTCACAGATTAAAGCATGTTACTACTAAAGTATTTGGACAGTGTGAAGTTAGAAAACACTTCTTACTAAATAATATGTAGCATAATTGTACCTTACTCATGTATAAATAACTGTCTTTGGTTCTTTAAAATCTCTTAAAATTTAGAGTTTGTTCTATAAGCTATCTTAACTCTTTTTATTAGGTAAGGAATAGTATGGCTGCCAAAATAAAGAAAAATATTCACTGCAAACAGGGAGTTTTGAATAATTAGTGTTTGAAGAAGGAAAGCTAATTTATTAGAAAGATAGAGAGAGAGGATATGCACCGGGTTAATTAAAAAGCCTACTA
>NW_027063067.1:0-28423 GCF_032884065.1 Artemia franciscana
TTTGAAATAGGAAAAGAGCCTTTAATCACATTCTTTACCATTTGCAATCATAAAATAGTCTAATATCTTCATTTTTCCAACATACGTAGCTATTACCCTCGAAAACTAAAACTTTTGACATAGGAAAAGAGCCTTTAATCACATTCTTTACCATTTGCAATCATAAAATAGTCTAATATCTTCATTTTTTCAACATACGTAGCTATTACCCTCGAAAACTTAAACTTTTGACATAGGAAAAGAGCCTTTAATCACATTCTTTACCATGTGCAATCATAAAATAGTCTAATATCTTCATTTTTCCAACATAAGTAGCTATTACCCTCGAAAACGAAAACTTTTGAAATAGGAAAAGAGCCTTTAATCACATTCTTTACCATTTGCAATCATAAAATAGTCTAATATCTTCATTTTTCCAACATACGTAGCTATTACCCTCGAAAACTAAAACTTTTGACATAGGAAAAGAGCCTTTAATCACATTCTTTACCATTTGCAATCATAAAATAGTCTAATATCTTCATTTTTTCAACATACGTAGCTATTACGCTCGAAAACGAAAACTTTTGAAATAGGAAAAGAGCCTTTAATCACATTCTTTACTATTTGCAATCATAAAATAGTCTAATATCATCATTTTTTCAACATACGTAGCTATTACCCTCGATAACTAAAACTTTTGAAATAGGAAAAGAGCCTTTAAGCACATTCTTTACCATGTGCAATCATAAAATCGTCTAATATCTTCATTTTTCCAACATACGTAGCTATTACCCTCAAAAACTAAAACTTTTGAAATAGGAAAATAGCCTTTAATCACATTCTTTACCATTTGCAATCATAAAATAGTCTAATATCTTCATTTTTTCAACATACGTAGCTATTACCCTCGAAAACTGTAACTTTTGACATAGGAAAAGAGCCTTTAATCACATTCTTTACCATTTACAATCATAAAATAGTCTAATATCTTCATTTTTTCAACATACGTAGCTATTACCCTCGAAAACTAAAACTTTTGAAATAGGAAAAGAGAATTTAAGCACTTTCTTTACCATTTGTAATTATAAAATAGTCTAATATCTTCATTTTTTCAACATACGTAGCTATTACCCTCGAAAACTAAAACTTTTGACATAGGAAAAGAGCCTTTAATCACATTCTTTACCATGTGCAATTATAAAATAGTCTAATATCTTCATTTTTTCAACATACTTAGCTATTACCCTCGAAAACTAAAACTTTTGACATAGGAAAAGAGCCTTTAATCACATTCTTTACCATGTGCAATTATAAAATAGTCTAATATGTTCATTTTTTCAACATACGTAGCTATTACCCTCGAAAACGAAAACTTTTGCCATAGAAAAGAGCCTTTAAATACATTCTTTACCATGTGCAATCATAAAATAGTCTAATATCTTCATTTTTCCAACATACGTAGCTATTACCTTCGAAAACTAAAACTTTTGAAATGGGAAAAGAGCCTTTAGTCACATTCTTTACCATGTGCAATCATAAAATAGTCTAATATCTTCACTTTTCAAACATACGTAGCTATTACCCTCGAAAACTAAAACTTTTGCCATAGGAAAAGAGCCTTTAAGCACATTCTTTACCATGTGCAATTATAAAATAGTCTAATATCTTCATTTTTCCAACATACGTAGCTATTACCCTCGAAAACTAAAACTTTTGACATAGGAAAAGAGCCTTTAATCAAATTCTTTACCATTTGCAATTATAAAATAGTCTAATATCTTCATTTTTTCAACATACGTAGCTATTACCCTCGAAAACTAAAACTTTTGACATAGGAAAAGAGCCTTTAATCACATTCTTTACCATTTGCAATCATAAAATAGTCTAATATCTTCATTTTTCCAACATACGTAGCTATTACCCTCGAAAACTTAAACTTTTGAAACAGGAAAAGAGCCTTTAATCACATTCTTTACCATGTGCAATCATAAAATAGTCTAATATCTTCATTTTTTCAACATACGTAGCTATTACGTATTAGCTATTAAAACTAAAACTTTTGACATAGGAAAAGAGCCTTTAATCACATTCGTTACCATTTGCAATTATAAAATAGTCTAGTATCTTCATTTTTTCAACATACGTAGCTATTACCCTCGAAAACTAAAACTTTTGACATTGGAAAAGAGCCTTTAATCACATTCGTTACCATTTGCAATTATAACATAGTCTAATATCTTCATTTTTTCAACATACGTAGCTATTACCCTCGAAAACTAAGACTTTTGACATAGGAAAAGAGCCTTTAATCACATTCTTTACCATTTGCAATCATAAAATAGTCTAATATCTTCATTTTTCCAACATACGTAGCTATTCCCCTCGAAAACTTAAACTTTTGAAATAGGAAAAGAGCCTTTAATCACATTCTTTACCATGTGCAATCATAAAATAGTCTAATATCATCATTTTTTCAACATACGTAGCTATTACCCTCGAAAACTAAAACTTTTGAAATAGGAAAAGAGCCTTTAAGCACATTCTTTACCATGTGCAATCATAAAATAGTCTAATATCTTCATTTTTCCAACATACGTAGCTATTACCCTCGAAAACTAAAACTTTTGAAATAGGAAAAGAGCCTTTAATCACATTCTTTACCATTTGCAATCATAAAATAGTCTAATATCTTCATTTTTTTAACATACGTAGCTATTACCCTCGAAAACTGTAACTTTTGACATAGGAAAAGAGCCTTTAATCACATTCTTTACCATTTACAATCATAAAATAGTCTAATATCTTCATTTTTTCAACATACGTAGCTATTACCCTCGAAAACTAAAACTTTTGAAATAGGAAAAGAGCCTTTAAGCACTTTCTTTACCATTTGCAATTATAAAATAGTCTAATATCTTCATTTTTTCAACATACGTAGCTATTACCCTCGAAAACTAAAACTTTTGACATAGGAAAAGAGCCTTTAATCACATTCTTTACCATGTGCAATTATAAAATAGTCTAATATCTTCATTTTTTCAACATACGTAGCTATTACCCTCGAAAACTAAAACTTTTGACATAGGAAAAGAGCCTTTAATCACATTCTTTACCATGTGCAATTATAAAATAGTCTAATATGTTCATATTTTCAACATACGTAGCTATTACCCTCGAAAACGAAAACTTTTGCCATAGGAAAAGAGCCTTTAAATACATTCTTTACCATGTGCAATCATAAAATAGTCTAATATCTTCATTTTTCCAACATACGTAGCTATTACCCTCGAAAACTAAAACTTTTGCCATAGGAAAAGAGCCTTTAAGCACATTCTTTACCATGTGCAATCATAAAATAGTCTAATATCTTCATTATTCCAACATACGTAGCTATTACCCTCGGAAACTAAAACTTTTGACATAGGAAAAGAGCCTTTAATCACATTCTTTACCATTTGCAATCATAAAATAGTCTAATATCTTCATTTTTCCAACATACGTAGCTATTACCCTCGAAAACTTAAACTTTTGAAATAGG
Organism: Artemia franciscana; assembly: GCF_032884065.1. Lineage (NCBI taxonomy): Eukaryota > Metazoa > Arthropoda > Branchiopoda > Anostraca > Artemiidae > Artemia > Artemia franciscana. The sequence goes on from NW_027063067.1 coordinate 3,521, forward strand.
AAAAGAGCCTTTAATCACATTCTTTACCTTGTGCAATCATAAAATAGTCTAATATCTTAATTTTTTCAACATACGTAGCTATTACGTATTAGCTATTAAAACTAAAACTTTTGACATAGGAAAAGAGCCTTTAATCACATTCGTTACCATTTGCAATTATAAAATAGTCTAATATCTTCATTTTTTCAACATACGTAGCTATTACCCTCGAAAACTAAAACTTTTGACAGTGGAAAAGAGCCTTTAATCACATTCGTTACCATTTGCAATTATAACATAGTCTAATATCTTCATTTTTTCAACATACGTAGCTATTACCCTCGAAAACTAAGACTTTTGACATAGGAAAAGAGCCTTTAATCACATTCTTTACCATTTGCAATCATAAAATAGTCTAATATCTTCTTTTTTCCAACATACGTAGCTATTCCCCTCGAAAACTTAAACTTTTGAAATAGGAAAAGAGCCTTTAATCACATTCTTTACCATGTGCAATCATAAAATAGTCTAATATCTTCATTTTTTCAACATACGTAGCTATTACGTATTAGCTATTAAAACTAAAACTTTTGACATAGGAAAAGAGCCTTTAATCACATTCGTTACCATTTGCAATTATAAAATAGTCTAATATCTTCATTTTTTCAACATACGTAGCTATTACCCTCGAAAAATAAAACTTTTTACATAGGAAAAGAGCCTTTAATCACATTCGTTACCATTTGCAATCATAAAATAGTATAATATCTTCATTTTTTCAACATACGTAGCTATTACCCTCGAAAACTAAAACTTTTGACATAGGAAAAGAGCCTTTAATCACATTCTTTACCATGTGCAATCATAAAATAGTCTAATATCTTCATTTTTCCAACATACGTATCTATTACCCTCGAAAACTAAAACTTTTGACATAGGAAAAGAGCCTTTAATCACATTCTTTACCATGTGCAATCATAAAATAGTCTAATATCTTCATTTTTCCAACATACGTAGCTATTACCCTCGAAAACGAAAACTTTTGAAATAGGAAAAGAGCCTTTAATCACATTCTTTACCATTTGCAATCATAAAATAGTCTAATATCTTCATTTTTCCAACATACGTAGCTATTACCCTCGAAAACTAAAACTTTTGACATTGGAAAAGAGCCTTTAATCACATTCGTTACCATTTGCAATTATAACATAGTCTAATATCTTCATTTTTTCAACATACGTAGCTATTACCCTCGAAAACTAAGACTTTTGACATAGGAAAAGAGCCTTTAATCACATTCTTTACCATTTGCAATCATAAAATAGTCTAATATCTTCATTTTTCCAACATACGTAGCTATTCCCCTCGAAAACTTAAACTTTTGAAATAGGAAAAGAGCCTTTAATCACATTCTTTACCATGTGCAATCATAAAATAGTCTAATATCATCATTTTTTCAACATACGTAGCTATTACCCTCGAAAACTAAAACTTTTGAAATAGGAAAAGAGCCTTTAAGCACATTCTTTACCATGTGCAATCATAAAATAGTCTAATATCTTCATTTTTCCAACATACGTAGCTATTACCCTCGAAAACTAAAACTTTTGAAATAGGAAAAGAGCCTTTAATCACATTCTTTACCATTTGCAATCATAAAATAGTCTAATATCTTCATTTTTTTAACATACGTAGCTATTACCCTCGAAAACTGTAACTTTTGACATAGGAAAAGAGCCTTTAATCACATTCTTTACCATTTACAATCATAAAATAGTCTAATATCTTCATTTTTTCAACATACGTAGCTATTACCCTCGAAAACTAAAACTTTTGAAATAGGAAAAGAGCCTTTAAGCACTTTCATTACCATTTGCAATTATAAAATAGTCTAATATCTTCATTTTTTCAACATACGTAGCTATTACCCTCGAAAACTAAAACTTTTGACAGAGGAAAAGAGCCTTTAATCACATTCTTTACCATGTGCAATTATAAAATAGTCTAATATCTTCATTTTTTCAACATACGTAGCTATTACCCTCGAAAACTAAAACTTTTGACATAGGAAAAGAGCCTTTAATCACATTCTTTACCATGTGCAATTATAAAATAGTCTAATATGTTCATTTTTTCAACATACGTAGCTATTACCCTCGAAAACGAAAACTTTTGCCATAGGAAAAGAGCCTTTAATACATTCTTTACCATGTGCAATCATAAAATAGTCTAATATCTTCATTTTTCCAACATACGTAGCTATTACCCTCGAAAACTAAAACTTTTGCCATAGGAAAAGAGCCTTTAAGCACATTCTTTACCATGTGCAATCATAAAATAGTCTAATATCTTCATTTTTCCAACATACGTAGCTATTACCCTCGAAAACTAAAACTTTTGACATAGGAAAAGAGCCTTTAATCACATTCTTTACCATTTGCAATCATAAAATAGTCTAATATCTTCATTTTTCCAACATACGTAGCTATTACCCTCGAAAACTAAAACTTTTGAAATAGGAAAAGAGCCTTTAATCACATTCTTTACCATTTGCAATCATAAAATAGTCTAATATCTTCATTTTTTCAACATACGTAGCTATTACCCTCGAAAACTAAAACTTTTGACATAGGAAAAGAGCCTTTAATCACATTCTTTACCATTTGCAATCATAAAATAGTCTAATATCTTCATTTTTTCAACATACGTAGCTATTACCCTCGAAAACTAAAACTTTTGACATAGGAAAAGAGCCTTTAATCACATTCTTTACCATTTGCAATATAAAATAGTCTAATATCTTCATTTTTTCAACATACGTAGCTATTACCCTCGAAAACTAAAACTTTTGACATAGGAAAAGAGCCTTTAATCACATTCTTTACCATTTGCAATCATAAAATAGTCTAATATCTTCATTTTTTCAACATACGTAGCTATTACCCTCGAAAACTAAAACTTTTGACATAGGAAAAGAGCCTTTAATCACATTCTTTACCATGTGCAATCATAAAATAGTCTAATATCTTCATTTTTTCAACATACGTAGCTATTACCCTCGAAAACTAAAACTTTTGACATAGGAAAAGAGCCTTTAATCACATTCTTTACCATTTGCAATCATAAAATAGTCTAATATCTTCATTTTTTCAACATACGTAGCTATTACCCTCGAAAATAAAACTTTTACATAGGAAAAGAGCCTTTAATCACATTCTTTACCATTGTGCAATCATAAAATAGTCTAATATCTTCATTTTTTCAACATACGTAGCTATTACCCTCGAAAACTAAAACTTTTGACATAGGAAAAGAGCCTTTAATCACATTCTTTACCATGTGCAATCATAAAATAGTCTAATATCTTCATTTTTCCAACATACGTAGCTATTACCCTCGAAAACTAAAACTTTTGACATAGGAAAAGAGCCTTTAATCACATTCTTTACCATTTGCAATCATAAAATAGTCTAATATCTTCATTTTTCAACATACGTAGCTATTACCCTCGAAAACTAAAACTTTTGACATAGGAAAAGAGCCTTTAATCACATTCTTTACCATTTGCAATCATAAAATAGTCTAATATCTTCATTTTTCCAACATACGTAGCTATTACCCTCGAAAACTAAAACTTTTGACATAGGAAAAGAGCCTTTAATCACATTCTTTACCATTTGCAATCATAAAATAGTCTAATATCTTCATTTTTTCAACATACGTAGCTATTACCCTCGAAAACTAAAACTTTTGACATAGGAAAAGAGCCTTTAATCACATTCTTTACCATTTGCAATCATAAAATAGTCTAATATCTTCATTTTTCCAACATACGTAGCTATTACCCTCGAAAACTAAAACTTTTGACATAGGAAAAGAGCCTTTAATCACATTCTTTACCATTTGCAATCATAAAATAGTCTAATATCTTCATTTTTTCAACATACGTAGCTATTACCCTCGAAAACTAAAACTTTTGACATAGGAAAAGAGCCTTTAATCACATTCTTTACCATGTGCAATCATAAAATAGTCTAATATCTTCATTTTTTCAACATACGTAGCTATTACCCTCGAAAACTAAAACTTTTGACATAGGAAAAGAGCCTTTAATCACATTCTTTACCATTTGCAATCATAAAATAGTCTAATATCTTCATTTTTTCAACATACGTAGCTATTACCCTCGAAAACTAAAACTTTTGAAATAGGAAAAGAGCCTTTAATCACATTCTTTACCATTTGCAATCATAAAATAGTCTAATATCTTCATTTTTCCAACATACGTAGCTATTACCCTCGAAAACTAAAACTTTTGAAATAGGAAAAGAGCCTTTAATCACATTCTTTACCATTTGCAATCATAAAATAGTCTAATATCTTCATTTTTTCAACATACGTAGCTATTACCCTCGAAAACTAAAACTTTTGACATAGGAAAAGAGCCTTTAATCACATTCTTTACCATTTGCAATCATAAAATAGTCTAATATCTTCATTTTTTCAACATACGTAGCTATTACCCTCGAAAACTAAAACTTTTGACATAGGAAAAGAGCCTTTAATCACATTCTTTACCATTTGCAATCATAAAATAGTCTAATATCTTCATTTTTTCAACATACGTAGCTATTACCCTCGAAAACTAAAACTTTTGACATAGGAAAAGAGCCTTTAATCACATTCTTTACCATTTGCAATCATAAAATAGTCTAATATCTTCATTTTTTCAACATACGTAGCTATTACCCTCGAAAACTAAAACTTTTGACATAGGAAAAGAGCCTTTAATCACATTCTTTACCATGTGCAATTATAAAATAGTCTAATATCTTCATTTTTTCAACATACGTAGCTATTACCCTCGAAAACTAAAACTTTTGACATAGGAAAAGAGCCTTTAATCACATTCTTTACCATGTGCAATCATAAAATAGTCTAATATCTTCATTTTTCAACATACGTAGCTATTACCCTCGAAAACTAAAACTTTTGACATAGGAAAAGAGCCTTTAATCACATTCTTTACCATGTGCAATCATAAAATAGTCTAATATCTTCATTTTTCCAACATACGTAGCTATTACCCTCGAAAACTAAAACTTTTGACATAGGAAAAGAGCCTTTAATCACATTCTTTACCATTTGCAATCATAAAATAGTCTAATATCTTCATTTTTCAACATACGTAGCTATTACCCTCGAAAACTAAAACTTTTGACATAGGAAAAGAGCCTTTAATCACATTCTTTACCATTTGCAATCATAAAATAGTCTAATATCTTCATTTTTCCAACATACGTAGCTATTACCCTCGAAAACTAAAACTTTTGACATAGGAAAAGAGCCTTTAATCACATTCTTTACCATGTGCAATCATAAAATAGTCTAATATCTTCATTTTTTCAACATACGTAGCTATTACCCTCGAAAACTAAAACTTTTGACATAGGAAAAGAGCCTTTAATCACATTCTTTACCATTTGCAATTATAAAATAGTCTAATATCTTCATTTTTTCAACATACGTAGCTATTACCCTCGAAAACTAAAACTTTTGACATAGGAAAAGAGCCTTTAATCACATTCTTTACCATTTGCAATCATAAAATAGTCTAATATCTTCATTTTTTCAACATACGTAGCTATTACCCTCGAAAACTAAAACTTTTGACATAGGAAAAGAGCCTTTAATCACATTCTTTACCATTTGCAATCATAAAATAGTCTAATATCTTCATTTTTTCAACATACGTAGCTATTACCCTCGAAAACTAAAACTTTTGACATAGGAAAAGAGCCTTTAATCACATTCTTTACCATTTGCAATCATAAAATAGTCTAATATCTTCATTTTTTCAACATACGTAGCTATTACCCTCGAAAACTAAAACTTTTGAAATAGGAAAAGAGCCTTTAATCACATTCTTTACCATTTGCAATCATAAAATAGTCTAATATCTTCATTTTTTCAACATACGTAGCTATTACCCTCGAAAACTAAAACTTTTGACATAGGAAAAGAGCCTTTAATCACATTCTTTACCATTTGCAATCATAAAATAGTCTAATATCTTCATTTTTTCAACATACGTAGCTATTACCCTCGAAAACTAAAACTTTTGACATAGGAAAAGAGCCTTTAATCACATTCTTTACCATTTGCAATCATAAAATAGTCTAATATCTTCATTTTTTCAACATACGTAGCTATTACCCTCGAAAACTAAAACTTTTGACATAGGAAAAGAGCCTTTAATCACATTCTTTACCATTTGCAATCATAAAATAGTCTAATATCTTCATTTTTTCAACATACGTAGCTATTACCCTCGAAAACTAAAACTTTTGACATAGGAAAAGAGCCTTTAATCACATTCTTTACCATGTGCAATCATAAAATAGTCTAATATCTTCATTTTTTCAACATACGTAGCTATTACCCTCGAAAACTAAAACTTTTGACATAGGAAAAGAGCCTTTAATCACATTCTTTACCATTTGCAATCATAAAATAGTCTAATATCTTCATTTTTTCAACATACGTAGCTATTACCCTCGAAAACTAAAACTTTTGACATAGGAAAAGAGCCTTTAATCACATTCTTTACCATTTGCAATCATAAAATAGTCTAATATCTTCATTTTTTCAACATACGTAGCTATTACCCTCGAAAACTAAAACTTTTGACATAGGAAAAGAGCCTTTAATCACATTCTTTACCATTTGCAATCATAAAATAGTCTAATATCTTCATTTTTTCAACATACGTAGCTATTACCCTCGAAAACTAAAACTTTTGACATAGGAAAAGAGCCTTTAATCACATTCTTTACCATTGCAATCATAAAATAGTCTAATATCTTCATTTTTCCAACATACGTAGCTATTACCCTCGAAAACTAAAACTTTTGACATAGGAAAAGAGCCTTTAATCACATTCTTTACCATTGTGCAATCATAAAATAGTCTAATATCTTCATTTTTTCAACATACGTAGCTATTACCCTCGAAAACTAAAACTTTTGACATAGGAAAAGAGCCTTTAATCACATTCTTTACCATTTGCAATCATAAAATAGTCTAATATCTTCATTTTTTCAACATACGTAGCTATTACCCTCGAAAACTAAAACTTTTGACATAGGAAAAGAGCCTTTAATCACATTCTTTACCATTTGCAATCATAAAATAGTCTAATATCTTCATTTTTTCAACATACGTAGCTATTACCCTCGAAAACTAAAACTTTTGACATAGGAAAAGAGCCTTTAATCACATTCTTTACCATTTGCAATCATAAAATAGTCTAATATCTTCATTTTTTCCAACATACGTAGCTATTACCCTCGAAAACTAAAACTTTTGACATAGGAAAAGAGCCTTTAATCACATTCTTTACCATTTGCAATCATAAAATAGTCTAATATCTTCATTTTTTCAACATACGTAGCTATTACCCTCGAAAACTAAAACTTTTGACATAGGAAAAGAGCCTTTAATCACATTCGTTACCATTTGCAATTATAAAATAGTCTAATATCTTCATTTTTTCAACATACGTAGCTATTACCCTCGAAAACTAAAACTTTTGACATAGGAAAAGAGCCTTTAATCACATTCGTTACCATTTGCAATCATAAAATAGTCTAATATCTTCATTTTTTCAACATACGTAGCTATTACCCTCGAAAACTAAAACTTTTGACATAGGAAAAGAGCCTTTAATCACATTCTTTACCATGTGCAATCATAAAATAGTCTAATATCTTCATTTTTTCAACATACGTAGCTATTACCCTCGAAAACTAAAACTTTTGACATAGGAAAAGAGCCTTTAATCACATTCTTTACCATTGTGCAATCATAAAATAGTCTAATATCTTCATTTTTCCAACATACGTAGCTATTACCCTCGAAAACTAAAACTTTTGAACATAGGAAAAGAGCCTTTAATCACATTCTTTACCATTTGCAATCATAAAATAGTCTAATATCTTCATTTTTCCAACATACGTAGCTATTACCCTCGAAAACTAAAACTTTTGACATAGGAAAAGAGCCTTTAATCACATTCTTTACCATTTGCAATCATAAAATAGTCTAATATCTTCATTTTTTCAACATACGTAGCTATTACCCTCGAAAACTAAAACTTTTGACATAGGAAAAGAGCCTTTAATCACATTCTTTACCATTTGCAATCATAAAATAGTCTAATATCTTCATTTTTCCAACATACGTAGCTATTACCCTCGAAAACTAAAACTTTTGACATAGGAAAAGAGCCTTTAATCACATTCTTTACCATTTGCAATCATAAAATAGTCTAATATCTTCATTTTTCCAACATACGTAGCTATTACCCTCGAAAACTAAAACTTTTGACATAGGAAAAGAGCCTTTAATCACATTCTTTACCATGTGCAATCATAAAATAGTCTAATATCTTCATTTTTTCAACATACGTAGCTATTACCCTCGAAAACTAAAACTTTTGACATAGGAAAAGAGCCTTTAATCACATTCTTTACCATTTGCAATCATAAAATAGTCTAATATCTTCATTTTTTCAACATACGTAGCTATTACCCTCGAAAACTAAAACTTTTGACATAGGAAAAGAGCCTTTAATCACATTCGTTACCATTTGCAATCATAAAATAGTCTAATATCTTCATTTTTTCAACATACGTAGCTATTACCCTCGAAAACTAAAACTTTTGACATAGGAAAAGAGCCTTTAATCACATTCTTTACCATTTGCAATCATAAAATAGTCTAATATCTTCATTTTTTCAACATACGTAGCTATTACCCTCGAAAACTAAAACTTTTGACATAGGAAAAGAGCCTTTAATCACATTCTTTACCATTTGCAATCATAAAATAGTCTAATATCTTCATTTTTTCAACATACGTAGCTATTACCCTCGAAAACTAAACTTTTGACATAGGAAAAGAGCCTTTAATCACATTCTTTACCATTTGCAATCATAAAATAGTCTAATATCTTCATTTTTTCAACATACGTAGCTATTACCCTCGAAAACTAAAACTTTTGACATAGGAAAAGAGCCTTTAATCACATTCTTTACCATTGTGCAATCATAAAATAGTCTAATATCTTCATTTTTTCAACATACGTAGCTATTACCCTCGAAAACTAAAACTTTTGACATAGGAAAAGAGCCTTTAATCACATTCGTTACCATTTGCAATCATAAAATAGTCTAATATCTTCATTTTTTCAACATACGTAGCTATTACCCTCGAAAATAAAACTTTTGACATAGGAAAAGAGCCTTTAATCACATTCTTTACCATTTGCAATCATAAAATAGTCTAATATCTTCATTTTTTCAACATACGTAGCTATTACCCTCGAAAACTAAAACTTTTGACATAGGAAAAGAGCCTTTAATCACATTCTTTACCATGTGCAATTATAAAATAGTCTAATATCTTCATTTTTTCAACATACGTAGCTATTACCCTCGAAAACTAAAACTTTTGACATAGGAAAAGAGCCTTTAATCACATTCTTTACCATTTGCAATCATAAAATAGTCTAATATCTTCATTTTTCCAACATACGTAGCTATTACCCTCGAAAACTAAAACTTTTGACATAGGAAAAGAGCCTTTAATCACATTCTTTACCATTTGCAATCATAAAATAGTCTAATATCTTCATTTTTCCAACATACGTAGCTATTACCCTCGAAAACTAAAACTTTTGACATAGGAAAAGAGCCTTTAATCACATTCTTTACCATTTGCAATCATAAAATAGTCTAATATCTTCATTTTTTCAACATACGTAGCTATTACCCTCGAAAACTAAAACTTTTGACATAGGAAAAGAGCCTTTAATCACATTCTTTACCATGTGCAATCATAAAATAGTCTAATATCTTCATTTTTCCAACATACGTAGCTATTACCCTCGAAAACTAAAACTTTTGACATAGGAAAAGAGCCTTTAATCACATTCTTTACCATTTGCAATCATAAAATAGTCTAATATCTTCATTTTTCCAACATACGTAGCTATTACCCTCGAAAACTTAAACTTTTGAAATAGGAAAAGAGCCTTTAATCACATTCTTTACCATGTGCAATCATAAAATAGTCTAATATCTTCATTTTTTCAACATACGTAGCTATTACCCTCTATTAAAACTAAAAACTTTTGACATAGGAAAAGAGCCTTTAATCACATTCTTTACCATTTGCAATCATAAAATAGTCTAATATCTTCATTTTTTCAACATACGTAGCTATTACCCTCGAAAACTAAAACTTTTGACATAGGAAAAGAGCCTTTAATCACATTCTTTACCATTTGCAATCATAAAATAGTCTAATATCTTCATTTTTTCAACATACGTAGCTATTACCCTCGAAAACTAAAACTTTTGACATAGGAAAAGAGCCTTTAATCACATTCTTTACCATTTGCAATCATAAAATAGTCTAATATCTTCATTTTTTCAACATACGTAGCTATTACCCTCGAAAACTAAAACTTTTGAAATAGGAAAAGAGCCTTTAATCACATTCTTTACCATTTGCAATCATAAAATAGTCTAATATCTTCATTTTTCCAACATACGTAGCTATTACCCTCGAAAACTAAAACTTTTGACATAGGAAAAGAGCCTTTAATCACATTCTTTACCATTTGCAATTATAAAATAGTCTAATATCTTCATTTTTTCAACATACGTAGCTATTACCCTCGAAAACTAAAACTTTTGACATAGGAAAAGAGCCTTTAATCACATTCGTTACCATTTGCAATTATAAATAGTCTAATATCTTCATTTTTTCAACATACGTAGCTATTACCCTCGAAAACTAAAACTTTTGACATAGGAAAAGAGCCTTTAATCACATTCTTTACCATTTGCAATCATAAAATAGTCTAATATCTTCATTTTTCCAACATACGTAGCTATTACCCTCGAAAACTAAAACTTTTGAAATAGGAAAAGAGCCTTTAATCACATTCTTTACCATTTGCAATCATAAAATAGTCTAATATCTTCATTTTTTCAACATACGTAGCTATTACCCTCGAAAACTAAAACTTTTGACATAGGAAAAGAGCCTTTAATCACATTCGTTACCATTTGCAATTATAAAATAGTCTAATATCTTCATTTTTCCAACATACGTAGCTATTACCCTCGAAAACGAAAACTTTTGAAATAGGAAAAGAGCCTTTAATCACATTCTTTACCATTTGCAATCATAAAATAGTCTAATATCTTCATTTTTTCAACATACGTAGCTATTAATCTCGAAAACTAAAACTTTTGACATAGGAAAAGAGCCTTTAGTCACATTCTTTACCATGTGCAATTATAAAATAGTCTAATATCTTCATTTTTTCAACATACGTAGCTATTACCCTCGAAAACTAAAACTTTTGACAAAGGAAAAGAGCCTTTAGTCACATTCTTTACCATGTGCAATTATAAAATAGTCTAATATCTTCATTTTTTCAACATACGTAGCTATTACCCTCGAAAACTAAAACTTTTGCCATAGGAAAAGAGCCTTTAATCACATTTGTTACCATTTGCAATTATAAAATAGTCTAATATCTTCATTTTTTCAACATACGTAGCTATTACATTCGAACACTAAAACTTTTGACATAGGAAAAGAGCCTTTAATCACATTCTTTACCATTTGCAATAATAAAATAGTCTAATATCTTCATTTTTTCAACATACGTAGCTATTACCCTCGGAAACTTAAACTTTTGAAATAGGAAAAGAGCCTTTAAGCACTTTCTTTACCATTTGCAATCATAAAATAGTCTAATATCTTCATTTTTTCAACATACGTAGCTATTACCCTCGAAAACTAAAACTTTTGACATAGGAAAAGAGCCTTTAATCACATTCTTTACCATGTGCAATCATAAAATAGTCTAATATCTTCATTTTTCCAACATACGTAGCTATTACCCTTGAAAACTAAAACTTTTGACATAGGAAAAGAGCCTTTAATCACATTCGTTACCATGTGCAATCATAAAATAGTCTAATATCTTCATTTTTCCAACATACGTAGCTATTACCCTCAAAAACTTAAACTTTTGAAATAGGAAAAGAGCCTTTAATCACATTCTTTACCAGGTGCAATCATAAAATAGTCTAATATCTTCATTTTTTCAACATACGTAGCTATTACGTATTAGCTATTAAAACTAAAAATTTTGACATAGGAAAAGAGCCTTTAATCACATTCTTTACCATTTGCAATCATAAAATAGTCTAATATCTTCATTTTTTCAACATACGTAGCTATTACCCTCGAAAACTAAAACTTTTGACATAGGAAAAGAGCCTTTAATCACATTCTTTACCATTTGCAATCATAAAATAGTCTAATATCTTCATTTTTTCAACATACGTAGCTATTACCCTCGAAAACTAAAACTTTTGACATAGGAAAAGAGCCTTTAATCACATTCTTTACCATGTGCAATTATAAAATAGTCTAATATGTTCATTTTTTCAACATACGTAGCTATTACCCTCGAAAACGAAAACTTTTGCCATAGGAAAAGAGCCTTTAAATACATTCTTTACCATGTGCAATCATAAAATAGTCTAATATCTTCATTTTTCCAACATACGTAGCTATTACCCTCGAAAACTAAAACTTTTGACATAGGAAAAGAGCCTTTAATCACATTCTTTACCATGTGCAATCATAAAATAGTCTAATATCTTCATTTTTCCAACATACGTAGCTATTACCCTCGAAAACTAAAACTTTTGCCATAGGAAAAGAGCCTTTAAGCACATTCTTTACCATGTGCAATCATAAAAAACTCTAATATCTTCATTTTTGAAACATACGTAGCTATTACCCTCGAAAACTAAAACTTTTGACATAGGAAAAGAGCCTTTAATCACATTCTTTACCATTTGCAATTATAAAATAGTCTAATATCTTTATTTTTTCAACATACGTAGCTATTACCCTCGAAAACTAAAACTTTTGAAATAGGAAAAGAGCCTTTAATCACATTCTTTACCATTTGCAATCATAAAATAGTCTAATATCTTCATTTTTTCAACATACGTAGCTATTACCCTCGAAAACTAAAACTTTTGACATAGGAAAAGAGCCTTTAATCACATTCGTTACCATTTGCAATTATAAAATAGTCTAATATCTTCATTTTTTCAACATACGTAGCTATTACCCTCGAAAACTAAAACTTTTGACATAGGAAAAGAGCCTTTAATCACATTCGTTACCATTTGCAATTATAACATAGTCTAATATCTTCATTTCTTCAACATACGTAGCTATTACCCTCGAAAACTAAAATTTTTGACATAGGAAAAGAGCCTTTAATCACATTCTTTACCATTTGCAATCATAAAATAGTCTAATATCTTCATTTTTCCAACATACGTAGCTATTACCCTCGAAAACTTAAACTTTTGAAATAGGAAAAGAGCCTTTAATCACATTCTTTACCATGTGCAATCATAAAATAGTCTAATATCTTCATTTTTTCAACATTCGTTGCTATTACGTATTAGCTATTAAAACTAAAACTTTTGACATAGGAAAAGAGCCTTTAATCACATTCGTTACCATTTGCAATTATAAAATAGTCTAATATCTTCATTTTTTCAACATACGTAGCTATTACCCTCGAAAACTAAAACTTTTGACATAGGAAAAGAGCCTTTAATCACATTCGTTACCATTTGCAATCATATTATAGTCTAATATCTTCATTTTTTCAACATACGTAGCTATTACCCTCGAAAACTAAAACTTTTGACATAGGAATAGAGCCTTTAATCACATTCTTTACCATGTGCAATAATAAAATAGTCTAATATCTTCATTTTTCCAACATACGTAGCTATTACCCTCGAAAACGAAAACTTTTGAAATAGGAAAAGAGCCTTTAATCACATTCTTTACCATTTGCAATCATAAAATAGTCTAATATCTTCATTTTTCAACATACTTAGCTATTACCCTCGAAAACTAAAACTTTTGACATGGGAAAAGAGCCTTTAATCACATTCTTTACCATTCGAAATCATAAAATAGTCTAATATCTTCATTTTTTCAACATACGTAGCTATTACCCCCGAAAACTAAAACTTTTGACATAGGAAAAGAGCCTTTAATCACATTCTTTACCATTTGCAATCATAAATAAGTCTAATATCTTCATTTTTTCAACATACGTAGCTATTACCCTCGAAAACTAAAACTTTTGACATAGGAAAAGAGCCTTTAATCACATTCTTTACCATGTGCAATCATAAAATAGTCTAATATCTTCATTTTTCCAACATACGTAGCTATTACCCTCGAAAACGAAAACTTTTGAAATAGGAAAAGAGCCTTTAATCACATTCTTTACCATTTGCAATCATAAAATAGTCTAATATCTTCATTTTTCCAACATACGTAGCTATTACCCTCGAAAACTAAAACTTTTGACATAGGAAAAGAGCCTTTAATCACATTCTTTACCATTTGCAATCATAAAATAGTCTAATATCTTCATTTTTTCAACATACGTAGCTATTACCCTCGAAAACTAAAACTTTTGACATAGGAAAAGAGCCTTTAATCACATTCTTTACCATGTGCAATCATAAAATAGTCTAATATCTTCATTTTTCCAACTATTACCCTCGAAAACAAAAACTTTTGAAATAGGAAAAAAGCCTTTAATCACATTCTTTACCATTTGCAATCATAAAATAGTCTAATATCTTCATTTTTCCAACATACATAGCTATTACCCTCGAAAATTAAAACTTTTGACATAGGAAAAGAGCCTTTAATCACATTCGTTACCATTTGCAATTATAAAATAGTCTAATATCTTCATTTTTTCAACATACGTAGCTATTACCCTCGAAAACTAAAACTTTTGACATAGGAAAAGAGCCTTTAATCACATTCGTTACCATTTGCAATTATAACATAGTTTAATATCTTCATTTTTTCAACATACGTAGCTATTACCCTCGAAAACTAAAACTTTTGACATAGGAAAAGAGCCTTTAATCACATTCTTTACCATTTGCAATCATAAAATAGTCTAATATCTTCATTTTTCCAACATACGTAGCTATTACCCGCGAAAACTTAAACTTTTGAAATAGGAAAAGAGCCTTTAATCACATTCTTTATCATGTGCAATCATAAAATAGTCTAATATCTTCATTTTTTCAACATACGTAGCTATTACGTATTAGCTATTAAAACTAAAACTTTTGACATAGGAAAAGAGCCTTTAATCACATTCGTTACCATTTGCAATCATAAAATAGTCTAATATCTTCATTTTTTCAACATACGTAGCTATTACCCTCGAAAACTAAAACTTTTGACATAGGAAAAGAGCCTTTAATCACATTCTTTACCATTTGCAATCATAAAATAGTCTAATATCTTCATTTTTTCAACATACGTAGCTATTACCCTCAAAAACTAAAACTTTTGACATAGGAAAAGAGCCTTTAATCACATTCTTTACCATCAATCATAAAATAGTCTAATATCTTCATTTTTCCAACATACGTAGCTATTACCCTCGAAAACGAAAACTTTTGAAATAGGAAAAGAGCCTTTAATCACATTCTTTACCATTTGCAATCATAAAATAGTCTAATATCTTCATTTTTTCAACATACGTAGCTATTACCCTCGAAAACTAAAACTTTTGACATAGGAAAAGAGCCTTTAATAACATTCTTTACCATTTGCAATCATAAAATAGTCTAATATCTTCATTTTTTCAACATACGTAGCTATTACCCTCGAAAACTAAAACTTTTGACATAGGAAAAGAGCCTTTAATTACATTCTTTACCATGTGCAATCATAAAATAGTCTAATATCTTCATTTTTCCAACATACGTAGCTATTACCCTCGAAAACTAAAACTTTTGACATAGGAAAAGAGCCTTTAATCACATTCTTTACCATTTGCAATCATAAAATAGTCTAATATCTTCATTTTTCAACATACTTAGCTATTACCCTCGAAAACTAAAACTTTTGACATGGGAAAAGAGCCTTTAATCACATTCTTTACCATTCGCAATCATAAAATAGTCTAATATCTTCATTTTTTCAACATACGTAGCTATTACCCCCGAAAACTAAAACTTTTGACATAGGAAAAGAGCCTTTAATCACATTCTTTACCATTTGCAATCATAAATAAGTCTAATATCTTCATTTTTTCAACATACGTAGCTATTACCCTCGAAAACTAAAACTTTTGACATAGGAAAAGAGCCTTTAATCACATTCTTTACCATGTGCAATCATAAAATAGTCTAATATCTTCATTTTTCCAACATACGTAGCTATTACCCTCGAAAACGAAAACTTTTGAAATAGGAAAAGAGCCTTTAATCACATTCTTTACCATTTGCAATCATAAAATAGTCTAATATCTTCATTTTTCCAACATACGTAGCTATTACCCTCGAAAACTAAAACTTTTGACATAGGAAAAGACCCTTTAATCACATTCTTTACCATTTGCAATCATAAAATAGTCTAATATCTTCATTTTTTCAACATACGTAGCTATTACCCTCGAAAACTAAAACTTTTGACATAGGAAAAGAGCCTTTAATCACATTCTTTACCATGTGCAAACATAAAATAGTCTAATATCTTCATTTTTCCAACTATTACCCTCGAAAACGAAAACTTTTGAAATAGGAAAAGAGCCTTTAATCACATTCTTTACCATTTGCAATCATAAAATAGTCTAATATCTTCATTTTTCCAACATACGTAGCTATTACCCTCGAAAACTAAAACTTTTGACATAGGAAAAGAGCCTTTAATCACATTCGTTACCATTTGCAATTATAAAATAGTCTAATATCTTCATTTTTTCAACATACGTAGCTATTACCCTCGAAAACTAAAACTTTTGACATAGGAAAAGAGCCTTTAATCACATTCGTTACCATTTGCAATTATAACATAGTCTAATATCTTCATTTTTTCAACATACGTAGCAATTACCCTCGAAAACTAAAACTTTTGACATAGGAAAAGAGCCTTTAATCACATTCTTTACCATTTGCAATCATAAAATAGTTTAATATCTTCATTTTTCCAACATACGTAGCTATTACCCGCGAAAACTTAAACTTTTGAAATAGGAAAAGAGCCTTTAATCACATTCTTTATCATGTGCAATCATAAAATAGTCTAATATCTTCATTTTTTCAACATACGTAGCTATTACGTATTAGCTATTAAAACTAAAACTTTTGACATAGGAAAAGAGCCTTTAATCACATTCGTTACCATTGTGCAATTATAAAATAGTCTAATATCTTCATTTTTTCAACATACGTAGCTATTACCCTCGAAAACTAAAACTTTTGACATAGGAAAAGAGCCTTTAATCACATTCGTTACCATTTGCAATCATAAAATAGTCTAATATCTTCATTTTTTCAACATACGTAGCTATTACCCTCGAAAACTAAAACTTTTGACATAGGAAAAGAGCCTTTAATCATATTCTTTACCATTTGCAATCATAAAATAGTCTAATATCTTCATTTTTTCAACATACGTAGCTATTACCCTCGAAAACTAAAACTTTTGACATAGGAAAAGAGCCTTTAATCACATTCTTTACCATGTGCAATCATAAAATATTCTAATATCTTCATTTTTCCAACATACGTAGCTATTACCCTCGAAAACTAAAACTTTTGACATAGGAAAAGAGCCTTTAATTACATTCTTTACCATGTGCAATCATAAAATAGTCTAATATCTTCATTTTTCCAACATACGTAGCTATTACCCTCGAAAACGAAAACTTTTGAAATAGGAAAAGAGCCTTTAATCACATTCTTTACCATGTGCGATTATAAAATAGTCTAATATCTTCATTTTTTCAACATACGTAGATATTACCCTCGAAAACTAAAACTTTTGCCATAGGAAAAGAGCCTTTAATCACATTCGTTACCATTTGCAATTATAAAATAGTCTAATATCTTCATTTTTTCAACATACGTAGCTATTACCCTCGAAAACTAAAACTTTTGACATAGGTAAAGAGCCTTTAATCACATTGTTTACCATTTGCAATCATAAAATAGTCTAATATCTTCATTTTTTCAACATACGTAGATATTACCCTCGAAAACTTAAACTTTTGAAATAGGAAAAGAGCCTTTAAGCACTTTCTTTACCATTTGCAATCATAAAATAGTCTAATATCTTCATTTTTTCAACATACGTAGCTATTACCCTCGAAAACTAAAACTTTTGACTTAGGAAAAGAGCCTTTAAGCACTTTCTTTACCATGTGCAATCATAAAATAGTCTAATATCTTCATTTTTCCAGCATACGTAGCTATTACCCTCGAAAACTAAAACTTTTGACATAGGAAAAGAGCCTTTAATCACATTCTTTACCATGTGCAATCATAAAATAGTCTAATATCTTCATTTTTCCAACATACGTAGCTAAAACCCTCGAAAACTAAAACTTTTGACATAGGAAAAGAGCCTTTAATCACATTCGTTACCATTTGCAATTATAAAATAGTCTAATATCTTCATTTTTTCAACATACGTAGCGATTACCCTCGAAAACTAAAACTTTTGACATAGGAAAAGAGCCTTTAATCACATTCTTTACCATTTGCAATCATAAAATAGTCTAATATCTTCATTTTTTCAACATAAGTAGCTATTACCCTCGAAAACTAAAACTTTTGACATAGGAAAAGAGCCTTTAATCACATTCTTTACCATTTGCAATCATAAAATAGTCTAATATCTTCATTTTTCCAACATACGTAGCTATTACCCTCGAAAACTAAAACTTTTGAAATAGGAAAAGAGCCTTTAATCACATTCTTTACCATGTGCAATTATAAAATAGTCTAATATCTTCATTTTTTCAAAATACGTAGCTATTACCCTCGAAAACTAAAACTTTTGACATAGGAAAAGAGCCTTTAATCACATTCTTTACCATTTGCAATCATAAAATAGTCTAATATCTTCATTTTTCCAACATACGTAGCTATTACCCTCGAAAACTAAAACTTTTGACATAGGAAAAGAGTCTTTAATCACATTCTTTACCATGTGCAATCATAAAATAGTCTAATATCTTCATTTTTCCAACATACGTAGCTATTACCCTCGAAAACGAAAACTTTGAGATAGGAAAAGAGCCTTTAATCACATTCTTTACCATGTGCAATCATAAAATAGTCTAATATCTTCATTTTTCCAACATACGTAGCTATTACCCTCGAAAACTTAAACTTTTGAAATAGGAAAAGAGCCTTTAATCACATTCTTTACCATGTGCAATCACAAAATAGTCTAATATCTTCATTTTTCCAACATACGTAGCTATTACCCTCAAAAACTAAAACTTTTGACATAGGAAAAGAGCCTTTAATCACATTCTTTACCATTTGCAATTATAAAATAGTCTAATATCTTCATTTTTTCAACATACGTAGCTATTACCCTCGAAAACTAAACTTTTGAAATAGGAAAAGAGCCTTTAATCACATTCTTTACCATTTGCAATCATAAAATAGTCTAATATCTTCATTTTTTCAACATACGTAGCTATTACCCTCGAAAACTAAAACTTTTGACATAGGAAAAGAGCCTTTAATCACATTCTTTACCATGTGCAATCATAAAATAGTCTAATATCTTCATTTTTTCAACATACGTAGCTATTACCCTCGAAAACTAAAACTTTTGACATAGGAAAAGAGCCTTTAATCACATTCTTTACCATGTGCAATCATAAAATAGTCTAATATCTTCATTTTTCCAACATACGTAGCTATTACCCTCGAAAACTAAAACTTTTGACATAGGAAAAGAGCCTTTAATCACATTCTTTACCATTTGCAATCATAAAATAGTCTAATATCTTCATTTTTCCAACATACGTAGCTATTACCCTCGAAAACTAAAACTTTTGACATAGGAAAAGAGCCTTTAATCACATTCTTTACCATGTGCAATCATAAAATAGTCTAATATCTTCATTTTTCCAACATACGTAGCTATTACCCTCGAAAACTAAAACTTTTGACATAGGAAAAGAGCCTTTAATCACATTCTTTACCATTTGCAATCATAAAATAGTCTAATATCTTCATTTTTTCAACATACGTAGCTATTACCCTCGAAAACTAAAACTTTTGACATAGGAAAAGAGCCTTTAATCACATTCTTTACCATTTGCAATCATAAAATAGTCTAATATCTTCATTTTTTCAACATACGTAGCTATTACCCTCGAAAACTAAAACTTTTGACATAGGAAAAGAGCCTTTAATCACATTCTTTACCATTTGCAATCATAAAATAGTCTAATATCTTCATTTTTTCAACATACGTAGCTATTACCCTCGAAAACTAAAACTTTTGACATAGGAAAAGAGCCTTTAATCACATTCTTTACCATTTGCAATCATAAAATAGTCTAATATCTTCATTTTTTCAACATACGTAGCTATTACCCTCGAAAACGAAAACTTTTGAAATAGGAAAAGAGCCTTTAATCACATTCTTTACCATTGCAATCATAAAATAGTCTAATATCTTCATTTTTTCAACATACGTAGCTATTACCCTCGAAAACTAAAACTTTTGAAATAGGAAAAGAGCCTTTAATCACATTCTTTACCATTTGCAATCATAAAATAGTCTAATATCTTCATTTTTCAACATACGTAGCTATTACCCTCGAAAACTAAAACTTTTGAAATAGGAAAAGAGCCTTTAATCACATTCTTTACCATTTGCAATCATAAAATAGTCTAATATCTTCATTTTTTCAACATACGTAGCTATTACCCTCGAAAACTAAAACTTTTGAATAGGAAAAGAGCCTTTAATCACATTCTTTACCATTTGCAATTATAAAATAGTCTAATATCTTCATTTTTTCAACATACGTAGCTATTACCCTCGAAAACTAAAACTTTTGACGTAGGAAAAGAGCCTTTAATCACATTCTTTACCATGTGCAATTATAAAATAGTCTAATATCTTCATTTTTTCAACATACGTAGCTATTACCCTCGAAAACTAAAACTTTTGACATAGGAAAAGAGCCTTTAATCACATTCTTTACCATGTGCAATCATAAAATAGTCTAATATCTTCATTTTTTCAACATACGTAGCTATTACCCTCGAAAACTAAAACTTTTGACATAGGAAAAGAGCCTTTAATACATTCTTTACCATGTGCAATCATAAAATAGTCTAATATCTTCATTTTTCCAACATACGTAGCTATTACCCTCGAAAACTAAAACTTTTGACATAGGAAAAGAGCCTTTAATCACATTCTTTACCATGTGCAATCATAAAATAGTCTAATATCTTCATTTTTCCAACATACGTAGCTATTACCCTCGAAAACTAAAACTTTTGACATAGGAAAAGAGCCTTTAATCACATTCTTTACCATTTGCAATTATAAAATAGTCTAATATCTTCATTTTTCCAACATACGTAGCTATTACCCTCGAAAACTAAAACTTTTGACATAGGAAAAGAGCCTTTAATCACATTCTTTACCATTTGCAATCATAAAATAGTCTAATATCTTCATTTTTTCAACATACGTAGCTATTACCCTCGAAAACTAAAACTTTTGACATAGGAAAAGAGCCTTTAATCACATTCTTTACCATGTGCAATCATAAAATAGTCTAATATCTTCATTTTTCCAACATACGTAGCTATTACCCTCGAAAACTAAAACTTTTGACATAGGAAAAGAGCCTTTAATCACATTCTTTACCATTTGCAATTATAAAATAGTCTAATATCTTCATTTTTCCAACATACGTAGCTATTACCCTCGAAAACTAAAACTTTTGACATAGGAAAAGAGCCTTTAATCACATTCTTTACCATTTGCAATCATAAAATAGTCTAATATCTTCATTTTTCCAACATACGTAGCTATTACCCTCGAAAACTAAAACTTTTGACATAGGAAAAGAGCCTTTAATCACATTCTTTACCATGTGCAATCATAAAATAGTCTAATATCTTCATTTTTCCAACATACGTAGCTATTACCCTCGAAAACTAAAACTTTTGACATAGGAAAAGAGCCTTTAATCACATTCGTTACCATTTGCAATATAAAATAGTCTAATATCTTCATTTTTTCAACATACGTAGCTATTACCCTCGAAAACTAAAACTTTTGACATAGGAAAAGAGCCTTTAATCACATTCTTTACCATTTGCAATCATAAAATAGTCTAATATCTTCATTTTTTCAACATACGTAGCTATTACCCTCGAAAACTAAAACTTTTGACATAGGAAAAGAGCCTTTAATCACATTCTTTACCATTTGCAATCATAAAATAGTCTAATATCTTCATTTTTCCAACATACGTAGCTATTACCCTCGAAAACTAAAACTTTTGAAATAGGAAAAGAGCCTTTAATCACATTCTTTACCATGTGCAATTATAAAATAGTCTAATATCTTCATTTTTTCAACATACGTAGCTATTACCCTCGAAAACTAAAACTTTTGAATAGGAAAAGAGCCTTTAATCACATTCTTTACCATGTGCAATCATAAAATAGTCTAATATCTTCATTTTTCCAACATACGTAGCTATTACCCTCGAAAACTAAAACTTTTGACATAGGAAAAGAGCCTTTAATCACATTCTTTACCATGTGCAATCATAAAATAGTCTAATATCTTCATTTTTCCAACATACGTAGCTATTACCCTCGAAAACTAAAACTTTTGACATAGGAAAAGAGCCTTTAATCACATTCTTTACCATGTGCAATCATAAAATAGTCTAATATCTTCATTTTTTCAACATACGTAGCTATTACCCTCGAAAACTAAAACTTTTGACATAGGAAAAGAGCCTTTAATCACATTCTTTACCATTTGCAATCATAAAATAGTCTAATATCTTCATTTTTTCAACATACGTAGCTATTACCCTCGAAAACTAAAACTTTTGACATAGGAAAAGAGCCTTTAATCACATTCTTTACCATTTGCAATCATAAAATAGTCTAATATCTTCATTTTTTCAACATACGTAGCTATTACCCTCGAAAACTAAAACTTTTGACATAGGAAAAGAGCCTTTAATCACATTCTTTACCATTTGCAATCATAAAATAGTCTAATATCTTCATTTTTTCAACATACGTAGCTATTACCCTCGAAAACTAAAACTTTTGACATAGGAAAAGAGCCTTTAATCACATTCTTTACCATTGTGCAATCATAAAATAGTCTAATATCTTCATTTTTCAACATACGTAGCTATTACCCTCGAAAACTAAAACTTTTGACATAGGAAAAGAGCCTTTAATCACATTCTTTACCATTTGCAATCATAAAATAGTCTAATATCTTCATTTTTCCAACATACGTAGCTATTACCCTCGAAAACTAAAACTTTTGACATAGGAAAAGAGCCTTTAATCACATTCTTTACCATTTGCAATCATAAAATAGTCTAATATCTTCATTTTTCCAACATACGTAGCTATTACCCTCGAAAACTAAAACTTTTGACATAGGAAAAGAGCCTTTAATCACATTCTTTACCATGTGCAATCATAAAATAGTCTAATATCTTCATTTTTCCAACATACGTAGCTATTACCCTCGAAAACTAAAACTTTTGACATAGGAAAAGAGCCTTTAATCACATTCTTTACCATGTGCAATCATAAAATAGTCTAATATCTTCATTTTTCCAACATACGTAGCTATTACCCTCGAAAACTAAAACTTTTGACATAGGAAAAGAGCCTTTAATCACATTCTTTACCATGTGCAATCATAAAATAGTCTAATATCTTCATTTTTCAACATACGTAGCTATTACCCTCGAAAACTAAAACTTTTGACATAGGAAAAGAGCCTTTAATCACATTCTTTACCATTTGCAATCATAAAATAGTCTAATATCTTCATTTTTCAACATACGTAGCTATTACCCTCGAAAACTAAAACTTTTGACATAGGAAAAGAGCCTTTAATCACATTCTTTACCATTTGCAATCATAAAATAGTCTAATATCTTCATTTTTTCAACATACGTAGCTATTACCCTCGAAAACTAAAACTTTTGAATAGGAAAAGAGCCTTTAATCACATTCTTTACCATTTGCAATCATAAAATAGTCTAATATCTTCATTTTTTCAACATACGTAGCTATTACCCTCGAAAACTAAAACTTTTGACATAGGAAAAGAGCCTTTAATCACATTCTTTACCATTTGCAATCATAAAATAGTCTAATATCTTCATTTTTTCAACATACGTAGCTATTACCCTCGAAAACTAAAACTTTTGAAATAGGAAAAGAGCCTTTAATCACATTCTTTACCATTTGCAATCATAAAATAGTCTAATATCTTCATTTTTTCAACATACGTAGCTATTACCCTCGAAAACTAAAACTTTTGAAATAGGAAAAGAGCCTTTAAGCACATTCTTTACCATTTGCAATCATAAAATAGTCTAATATCTTCATTTTTTCAACATACGTAGCTATTACCCTCGAAAACTAAAACTTTTGAAATAGGAAAAGAGCCTTTAATCACATTCTTTACCATTTGCAATCATAAAATAGTCTAATATCTTCATTTTTTCAACATACGTAGCTATTACCCTCGAAAACTAAAACTTTTGAAATAGGAAAAGAGCCTTTAAGCACATTCTTTACCATGTGCAATTATAAAATAGTCTAATATCTTCATTTTTTCAACATACGTAGCTATTACCCTCGAAAACTAAAACTTTTGAAATAGGAAAAGAGCCTTTAAGATCACATTCTTTACCATGTG